>NC_142810.1:13627932-13786644 GCF_049724085.1 Artemia sp. Qi Xiang Cuo | reverse complement strand
GTAGGTAAATGAATTATTCAACCATTGACTGTCTACTCCACCTCCCTGCTTGTGCATACGTGCCAGTGCCGGTAAAATAAATTTTAAGTCATAATTAGAATTATTGATAAAAAATGGAATGAAAAACTTGTGTCTAACGTTTAAGTTACATTATTGATATGCTACCCCCTAAAATTACTACCCCCAGATGATCTTTCCTGCCACAAATGGTCATGGTCTCTGACTTTCCCCTCCCCCTCTTTTCCCTTTAGTCCCCTTATCCTCCTCTACAAACTCCCCCTTACAAACCCCACATATTTTTTGATTTTTAATCGCGAGACGATCCTTTGCAGACAGCACCATTGGATAATGGGTATTTCTCAAACGAGAAATAGCGCCATTAGCCGTGCCAATTAGTTTAGTCAATGCCTTGACCATGCACTCGTTCTCATCCAATGTTTCTACTACTTCTAACAACCGCATGGTGTTAGAACTGTCTCTTTGCGCATGGGCATAGAACACTGCAATAGCCTGATGTTCTTTGATACGGTTTGGAAATTGTGGGTCACTCACATCCACCAGCTTAGCCTCACAATCTAAAGATATTTTGTTGCACTGGAGAAGGGTGGTTTGGAAATATTTAAATCGAAAAATAGCCGTCTCCCCTGAAACCGTTTCCACTGTCTGATACCCATGCCGTCTACAATGCCTCATATGACCCAATAGTATTATATCACTACGGACTTGCGAGAGACATGTTGGACAGTATAAACGAGTTCCCCTATGCGTACCCTCCCCCAGAACACTGCTATTGTCAGTGATAGGATTAAAATGACCGATTGTGTTCGCTTGACTAGGTGGCGTATATAACAACCGAACCCAGTGTTTAACCAAATCAACTGACGGGCTTCTGACTGGGAAAACCACCCCCTTCGTTTTAGAACGAGCCCCATCTTCAAATTCAGTTTCGTATTGTACCAAAGTAACGCCGATATTTAAATGGGCATTGGCCCTTTCAAACATATCAATAGATCTTAGCGTTACTGGGTATTTTCCTTCTAAGCATGAAAAATCTACAACTGGGAAATGGGACCCTTCCTTCCCATGTACAGCCCAGTGATCTAAATTCGCCTTAGTAGCGTCACGTGCTAGAGGCTCATATGCTGACACGAGGAAAGCATACTTGAAACACTTTTGATCTGTTTCAAAACGGATTTTCTGGACACCTTGACAACCTACTAGATCTGGATATAATTTAAGACTATACCCGCATCCCTATGCCCCCCTCTTAAAATAAAATCTTTCTTAAATTTACAAATATTTACACTTAAATTTTCAATGAATAAAACTACTGAGCCACTCCCATTTTCATTATAGTTCTCGAGAGGCGCGATAATTTGTCCTACCCACTCACTAAAAACTCCCTCATAATTTTCCAAATTTGGATAAATTAAACGCATCTCGGAATGTACAAAATGATAGTAAACCTCACTTTTCCCCTCATTCAAATAAAAAACCTTTAAAACGATAGACACCTTAATTGAATCCCTACCCCCCACAATTGAATTTGTTTCTCCAGTAGTGCACGAATTTTGTCTACATAAGCATGCACTATTTCTACTGGATCAAAAGGAAAATGCCCCCCCAGAAGCGTATTAAATGGGTCCCCAAACTTTGCAGTGAAAACAACTATATTATTCAAAATTGTATTCGACAAAGGAAAATCGGGGAAAGATATATCCCCTCCCCCTACTTGTTCAACAATATTTGGACTATGCTCCACTTCAGTTGTTTGAAGTTGACCCGTTATGGTATCGGAGGCTGGAGGAGGAGGGTTCCCAGTGAAATCATCTGAAATCTGCAAAGTGTTTGGGCTCAAGTCTACCAGCTCAACTGCGCTATTATCTAAATTAAAAAGAAAATAATCTAAAAACTCGTCAATATTAAAAGGTGTTTCAATGCTATCGTTGTTCTGAAAGTCCGCTGGTGGTTCTTCCCCTTCTTCACTAGACGGCGAGTAGGGGACCAGGACAACCTATAAATGAAAAAAATAGCTTAACGACTATCTAAGATATGACATAGGTTTTTTTTTTTTTTTCGCGGTGCATCCCCTGTGGGGGGGCATCCCTGCAGCACTTTCCTGGCCCGCGGCGCGTCCCTGACCCGTGGTGCTTCCCCCGGCGCTTCCCTAACATTGCCCCACAGCGCTTCCCGAACCCATCGGCGCATTCCGGGCGCCGCGGCCCCCGGCCATTTACATAATGTCCCAAAAAAGTTGAAATATTTGCTTAGACTGCATAAGTCCAAGTTTCTCTCTAATTCCATTCTATAGGTTCGGTGAACTCCTCATTAGCTCACAATTATTGTAAGCCGCCGCACCAGTGTTCCGATTTCCAAGACCGAACTTCAGACGAGAAAACAGTACAATTAAATGCTGTAAACCGTTAACTCAGTATATTGTCAACAATGTTTCCCCATCACTAAAATATTGGCACGATAGAAATATCCTTGTGCAAATTACGGGATCCATATGTGACAAATAGATAAATGTGAATAATCTCTCTCAGTTCCTTCTCTTAAAACTATGTGATAATCAATTGTGAAAAATAGGGGATTTTGAGTTTCAAATGGTGAGCATTAATTGAAATTACCCATAAAAAATATTTACTTATGAGATAACGGCGAAGAGATAGGGGGGGAATGCATAGAAAATAGTAAAGATTAGAAAAAATATCATTTGAGTTTCAACGGTATCTAAAACTATATTTGAAGCGATAGCAACAGAGAAAAGAGTGGTTTCTTTGCAAAAAATTACATTTAGATAGGTAATGGTGGTTAATATCTCGCAGAGATAAGTTTATATTGGGATTGAAAACAATGGAAGAAATAGATAGGTAGGAAATAATACTCACATTTGCAAAGTCCGAGGGCAGTATTTGAATGCCCGAAGGACCAGGTAGTGCATGCTGGATGGTAACCTCATGATTTTGTGCAGCTGGGTCAGCTCTTGAAGGTCCAGGTAGTGCATGTTGGAGGGCAAAGGGACTGGTGACGTTAATTTCTTGTATAGGAGCTGTGACTTGTGCAGCCGGGGTAGCTTCTGAGCCCCTTGAAAAAGCTTGTGTAGGTGGGGCTTCGGCATTGAAGCTATTCGCCCACTCTCTCTTTAACTTTCTGCCAGGCTGCATTGGGGCTGGCACTGATGGGGCTGCCTCACCCTCTCTGGCTTTCTTGGAAGGAGGGGGCACGCATTCTTCCCTATTTGCCTTAAAGAAGAGTAGAAAAATCAAATCAAAATAATTTCTCCCTTTTTAAAGAAAGAAAGTTATTACCCATAATTTTGTTTAGTTTATCGCTAAGAAAGCAAAAAGTAAAAATTTTGCGAGAAATATAGTTGGCTTAGAAATCAAATGTTTTTATTAGACAATCAGTAATCTATATCGATAGGATAGGAATCAATGTTTCTATTTTTACCATTTAAATATTCCAGTCTATAGGCTTTAAATTAGATCGTTAACCCATCGACCTATAGGCCTAAATTTTGCAAACATAGGTTAAAATGCTATTCAATTTATACATAATATTAGCTTCATGCAACTCACAAAGACTTTTCTAGCCCTGCTTGCTTAATTAGTGTTTTAATTTGACAGAAGAATAGTTCCTTTGATCGCGTTTGTAAACCGGAAAAAAGGGTGACAGCTAATTTTAGCCACGCACTGGAGTCTTGTGTCAAAACAGAACGGCATTTTCACTAAAAATTGACAGAAGTCAGCGGTCACTTTAGCTGGAAATATAGAAGGAAGGAATTTATCGAAATGGTATTTCTTTTTGCGAGAATTTGGTTGTAAAACAATGGGGGAGGGAGGGGGGATTTAGCTGGAAATATAGAGGGAAGGAATTTATCGAAATGGTATTTCTTTTTGCGAGAATTGTAAAAACAATTGTAAGGATTGTAAAACAATGGTGGGGGGGGGGGTTTGAGGGTAAAAGAAAATATTTTATGTATTTAATTTTGACGGAGAAACAGTTCCTTTTGATCGCGTTTGTAAACTGGAAAGGGTGCCAAACTAATTATAGGCCTAACATTGGACTCTTGTGTCAAAACAGAGCGGCATTTTCATTAAAAATTGACAAAAGTCAATGGTCGCTTTTAGCTGGAAATATAAAAGGAAGAAATTTAACGAAATGCTATTTCTTTTTGCGAGAATTTGAGATTTTAAAACACTGGGGGTGGGATGGGGGAGTTAGCTGGAAATATAGAGGGAAGGACTTGATCGAAATGGTATTTCTTTTTGCGAGAATTTGGGATTGTAAAACAATGGTGGAGGGAGGGGGGATTTAGCTGGAAATATAGAGGGAAGGAATTTATCGAAATGGTATTTCTTTTTGCGAGAATTTGGGATTGTAAAACAATGGTGGAGGGAGGGGGATTTAGCTGGAAATATAGAGGGAAGGAATTTATCGAAATGGTATTTCTTTTTGCGAGAATTTGGTTGTAAAACAATGGTGGGGGGGGGATTTAGCTGGAAATATAGAAGGAAGGAATTTATCGAAAGGGTATTTCTTTTTGTGAGAATTTGGTTGTAAAAAAATGGTGGAGGGAGGGGGGATTTATCTGTAAATATAGAGGGAAGGAATTAATCGAAATGGTATTTCTTTTTGCGAGAATTTGGGATTGTAAAACAATGATGGAGGGGGGTTGGAAATATAGAGGGAAGGAATTTATCGAAAAAAGTATTTCTTTTTGCGAGAATTTGGGATTGTAAAACAATGGTGGGGGGGGTTAGGTTTTGAGGGTAAAGGAATATATTCACGTTTTCTAGTGACTATAAAGATTGCATGGTTTGGGGTGGGGGGGGTTTGAGGGTAAAGGAATATATTTACGTTTTAGCTGAATATGCTAGAGGCTGACCAAGGAAAATAAAAAGTGGAATTTAACGAAAAGGTATTTCTTTTTGCGAGAATTTGGGATTTTAAAACAATGGTGGGGGGTTGGGGTAGAGGAATATATTTACGTTTTAGCTGAATATATTGGAGGGTGTCCAAGGAAAATTTGTTTGAAAATAAAAATGTACTTACATTGCCAATTGCGGCTGCCAAGGCCTCAAGCTCATCAAATTTATCCATTGTTATATCAATTGTGTCAAAATACTTTTTGATAATTTAGTCACATTGCATGCCCGTTAGATATGAAATCTCAAGGGCGAATTGTTATGTAAAGGGGAAAACCATATGTAACAAGCCCTCTGATTGGTTGAGAATGAGGATGTATCCGAGTCGCTGATTGGCTAAGCAGGGGGATCTAAGTGTTTCCCGGGAACTCGTAACATCTGGCTCGGAAACAATAACAAATACTATTTCCGGATCATAACATCTGCCTTGAAAAACAACAGGAAGGAAGTGTCATTAACTGTTTCCCGGAACCTCATAGCATCTGGCTCAAATAACAACAACAGATACTATTTCCGGATCATAACATCTGCCTCGAAGAACAACAGGAAGGAAGTGTCATTAACTTTTCCTCGAACGACAACAACATTGACCCCATTAACCACGTGTTCTCCCTAACGACTCTATTGCGTGCCCAAAACAACAACAACAACATTAAACCCATTAACCACGTGTTCTCTCTAATGACTCTGTTCAAACAACAACAACATTGACCTTGACATTCGCTGAGAGCGTGCCAAAAACACACC
The DNA here is from genome assembly GCF_049724085.1 of Artemia sp. Qi Xiang Cuo. Lineage (NCBI taxonomy): Eukaryota > Metazoa > Arthropoda > Branchiopoda > Anostraca > Artemiidae > Artemia > Artemia sp. Qi Xiang Cuo. Next base: position 13,780,966 of record NC_142810.1, on the reverse strand, counting down.
TGGAGAAAGAGACCATGAAGAAAGAGGTCATTGACCGATTACGCAATCATTCTCCCTAATGACTCTATGCCCATATATGGACTCCCGTCCGGAGTCGGACCCCCATCTCTACTCCTTTCTGGACCATAACTATACTTTTTAATGGAATGGGCATCTACTCTTCCTGAAAGATGATATTCCATCCTCTCTCATTAGGTATCTTTGGTTAAAGTGAGTGCCAGTGTTATTACACAGCACTAGTGTGTTTGCCATGCTGGAGTCCCATGGCGTCCTTTTAGTCTAGGCTGTAAGATACACTACAGTCATTCATATTAAACGTGGTCAAGGAAATCCTCGGAATCTTCCAGAAAAACAATATGCTAAAAATGGATGGGAATCTTGGCAATACAGAAGAAATATTAGAACGCTTGGAATCTTGGGTTGTCTGTCAGGGGTGGGAACCTTGCCAGGGCGGGAATCTTGCCAATGATGGGAATCTTGCCAGCCGGGAACCTTTTCCAGGGGTGGGAATCTTGCCAGGGCGGAAATTTTACCAATTGTGGGAATCTTGCCAACCGGGAACTTTTGTGAGGGAGGAAATCCTGCCAGCTGCGCGCTTGAAACAGTAATAATGTGATATTAGAAGGTTGCCGTAGAAACTTAATTGTGTGTTTTAATATTTTTGCTGAAAAAAATGTCTCTAAATGGCGTCGGGCTGAGACAAACCGCTGGGAGGACTGGACACGCCCTCAAAGGCGACCAGCGAACAGGTCGGTACCTTAATGGATGGAGGCAGGATAACAATAAATAAACACTTGAAAATTACCTTTTTGCGTAACGAGAAAAAATATATGAATAAAATGGGAAGTGCTGAGCCGGTGACGGAAAAAAGGACCTCCTCCCCCCACCGACGCCTCCCCTCCCCTGGAGGCCTCTCCCCTCGTCTTTCCATAAATTACGCATACTATTGTTTATATATTTTATCCTTTTATAAGCCACAATAATGCCTAAAAATCATGTCTTTTATCAAGACGCCCTCTGAAAATGATAGCTAGGTGTAGGGTGGAATCTATTATTAGGATAATATGAAATATCAATAAGTTTAACTAAAACAAATTGATATTTTTTTTAAAAGTCTTTCAATAATATCTCTTAATATGGTTTAAAGATAGCACTAATTTCAGGTCACCCGGGGGGAGGATGTCATGGCAGTGTGGAATGTTTTGTGGTGGTATTATGATAGGCTTGGGTTGCAAAAGCTTGAATCACTGGATTTAAAGGCATAATGTTTTATTGAGAAATGCCTGAAAGATGTTTTGGGTGAGATGTAGCGATGTCATGGGTGTGTTTAATATCATTGATAATTTACCAAGATGGCATGCATTGTCATTGACTACTATACTCTAGAGCTTAAAGATAAGGTGGGAGGTGTTAAATGAATTTTTAGCTAGAGGGGGAGTGATATCTATTAATACTCAATGAAACGATGCATTTCGTTAAAAGTCATTCAATAATACCTCTTAATAGGGTCTAAATATACCACTAATGTCAACTCACCCGAGAGGGGGGGGTCTGGTGTCAAATGATGATGGAAGGGGGTGATGCCCTGGCGGTTTGGAGTGTTTTGTGGGGGTATCATGATATGCTCGGGTTGCAAAAACTTGAATCACGGGATTTAAAGGTATAATTTTTAAAAGGAAATGCCTGAAAAAATTTCTTGGTCGAGATGTATTGGTGTCACGGGAGTAGGGGGGGGGGGTTGTTTAATATCATTCATAATTTACCAAGGCGGTATGCATTGTCATTGACTAGTATACTCTAGAGCTTAAAGATAAGATGGGAGGTGTTAAATGAATTTTTTTTAGAGTCTTTCTTAGTTTAATCTAACAATACTCAATGAAACGGTGCATTATGTTAAAAGTCTTTCAATAATACCTCTTAATATGGTTTGAATATACCACTAATATCAGGTCACCTGGGGGGGGGGGTCACATGGGTGAAATACCATGGTCGTGTGGAGTATTTTTTGGGGCATTATGATTGGCTTTGGTTGCAAAAAACTTGAATCACGGGATTTTATACACATAATTTTTGTTATTAAATGCCTGAACAATGTCTTGGTGGAGATGATATCTTGTCAGGGTTGGGGAAGGGGAGTCATGTAATATCATTTTGGGGATAACTACAGCTTAAAAGTTAGTGTTGAGTCATTAAGGGATTTTTCCCATGGAAGAGATGAAAATCTAACAGGTAGTAAAAGAAATGGATATTTTCCTTAAAAGCTCTTAACATGTCTTAAATTTACATCTAATATTAATATTATTCCTCCGATATTGCATGCTAAGGGGGGGGGGGGTATTATCACGATAGTGTGAAAACAAATATCCCACATAGAGAAATATACATTTTTGTTTTATCATTATTAATATCTTGAGAGTAATTGTTTCTGGAAATAGATGTTTTCCGAGTGCATGCCAAATTTTGGTTATATAAATGTCATTCTAACGAGTGCCAAAAAATGGGGAATTTTAGCTGTCATGCAATAGTTTTTTTTTTAATGTGGTTTCTGATGCAAAACACTGTGAATGGTTTCATGGACGACCTGCTGGGGGCGCTGTACCATTGGAAGGGAATGATTTTTCTAGTCCTGGTGGGTTCAAGAACTATAGAAAAAAGAAACAATATGAAAGGTGTTTCAAGTGAAAAAATGAAACGCCGAAAAAAGAAAATGTCTTGAGGCTTTAGGGTGAAAAGTGTCAAAATAGTAATATCTGGCAGTGATGGACGCACCGTCCAGGTGTAAGATGCACTGACCTTACATTAAGTGTGTGCCGCCATTAAGTTAATGAAGCAGAAAAAACGCTTTGGGGGGTTTAGGGTGAAAAAGTACCACATGACAGTGTTGCACAATAATTACGTAAGGTGTGAGCTGTCATTACTTTACAAGCGGGGATTCCCCCATGGGTTCTTGTCGCGAAGTAAGGCATATTAGTCCGTTTGAAACGGGGTAAGCTGTATGACGTCATTGGAGTCAAAGGGGGTGTGTCATGGAGTCTTGGCAACTATGTTCCCTTTAATATACCGGTAACCGCATTGCGTAGGTGTGACGGCTTGAGGGGTTGGTAACTCCACTTATCTGACCCTTTAAAGGTGAGGGTGTATCGCGTGGTGTAACATACGCTTGAAACGGGGGTGTATACTGTGACGTCAGAAGGCTGTCGCAGAAAAACAAAGGGGTATGTCATAGTAAAAACATGTGACCTAACCGAACCCTTGAATTCTTGCCAAGGACATTGAACTCTTGGCAAAATTGGGAGTCTTGCCAGCTGGGGACAGGTGCAAGGATGTGACGTCAGAGGGCTCCGTTTAAAATCCAATGCTATGTTCCCTTTGGTTGTCGAGACGTCGGAGGGCATGCGTTCGAAACTCAATGCTAATTTCCCTATGTGTGTCGTAGAAATCCTTGCTATGTGTGTCGTAGAAACCTCAAGGCCTACACTACTAATATAAATTGGTTTTATAATTATTTACTTATTTTTATATTTTATTTTGATAATATACTCGAAAGAAGCCTCCTGAATGAACGTTCAAAAGATCATATTTGAATGAAAATGGAATAAGGGAATTGATATCTGTAATTGGCGTCACTCAGCTCTCTTTATTTCTGACTTATATTTATGACTTTGACATGTTCACTTGCATTGTGTAGTATGGCAAAGATGCCATTCTTTCGACGTTGATGCACGTGGAATCTTTTGATTGATACCAACATCAGATGTATATAAGCCATTTCGGCAACCTGGATGCAGATAGTGTCACTGGATGTAGTTCAACATTAACCTCAACATTCCCCGGAAGTTTCAATTGAATGCTCTTAGCCGTTTCTTAGATATTGCGGATACGGCCCTTTGATAGCCTGGATGCACATGATTTACTTTGGTTTTCTTCAACGCCCCGATCAACACTCCTGAAAGTTTCAACTAAATACTCAAGCCGTTCCTGTGATATTCCAGATGCACTCGTCTAAAAACTTGGGGATAAATTATCCCACCTCCTCGCCTTTAGTTTTAGGGAGTTGGTGGCTCTTCCCTGTTGGGTAACCGAACTGTAAAGCATAAATACATATACAATATATTAAAAAAGTAAATTGATTATTAATTTGCTTGAAAGAGTGTTACTTAAAAAGGCTAACACGAGTAGGAACATAAATACCTTCCTTTCTCACTATGCTTATTTTCTCACGCATTTACTTTAATCAATAAATATTACTTTATGTTTTACATAAACATAAAATAGAAGTAATATTAAAAATAAGAACACTGATCTTTGAAAATATTTTAGAAAGTTGCAGTTTCCTCGATAATATTAAAAAAGGAATATTATTTGGAAGTCTTAAGAATTTCATAAGGTCTAACTGTAATATGCCTAGGCTGTATGGTAGAAGGGGATATGTCAAGGCTTCCAAATGAATGTGTAAAGAGAGGGTATAATCTTTCTAAGATTTTAGCCCATTTTCTCTGTGCTCACTTACTAGACCTTGAAAATTAATCTTTTTGCTGTTAAAAATGAAACCGGAAAGCATCATAATTGCCTCCCTCTTTAATTTCCCGGATGCAGAATTTTTTGTATCTTTGTTTTAAAAGCTGAAAAGAAATTCTCCCCCCCTTCCCCTACTAAATTTTCTTGAATGGGTGTTTTAATAGAATTTAGCTCAGGGTTGCCGCCAAAGTTATGTTTGAACCATTTTTGGTACGTCTTAAGGACACCTTAGACTTTCAATCATTTTGATCAAAAGCTCTGTCAATCAATCGACTAAAGCATGATCGAACGTCTAGGAACTGATTGAGTCATTCAAACTCCCTATCAATCACCATAAACGCTTGACTCAAGCATCAAACAGATTCCTAGACATACAATCATGCTTCAATCAATTGATTGACGGAAGCTTTTGATCAAAATGATTGACCCTCTAGGGTGTCCTTTAAGTAAAATATTACTTTTAACGATATGTTACTAAAAACGTTACTTTTTTTGCACTTTATGGTCATTTTGCACTTTATTTTCAATTTGCACTTGACTGAAAAAATATAAATGTTTTTACTTTTGTAACTTTAAAAAATCAAATAATATAAACATTTTGATTACTAAATATGAGTATATGTATATTAAACTGAAAATGTACATTCATTTGTATTTTTTCAGTAAAGTGCAAATTTTGCTCTAGCCTTGGGAAGGCAGAGGGGTTTTGCGCCCAACTTATGTGAATTTCTGCTCGTTTTGAGTTGAGTCGGTTAATTATTGTAATTTCTGTTCGTTTTGGGTTTCATTTATTTATTGATGATGATTTGTGGTTATTTAACGTTTGGTAGATTATATTTTTATTTTTGCCAATTTTTATTTTATTTTTGATTTTATTTTTGCCAATTTTTTGTTTAATGGAGTTCTTTACTTTTCTTTGAAAAAATTATTTTGTGAAAAGTTTTATAAATTACTTTCTGTTCGTTTTATATTGACATAGTCTTTTCAGGGAAAAAGAAAATGATACTTTAAATCTTCTCGTTTTTTAAGACTTTACAGTTTGGCCTGCAAAATTTTTATTGAATGTGTTTTGGAAAATGGTGGCCTTATATGTCCCCAGGGCATAACTTATAATCCTTGCCCTGAGGGTTGTGGGGGAGTGTCCTCCTCAAAATTATGCTTTCTATCTGGAAATAGACTACCCTGAACAAAATGTCTATATCAAAATTTTTATTGGATGTGTTTGGGGGAATGATGAGTGTGGGAGGGGGTTGGTTGCCCCCCAGTCACTTTCGACTTTTAAAAAGGGCACTAGTCCTTTCAATTTCCTGCCGACAGAGCTTTTATTGAAGTTTCTACGACAACCCCTTCTTTAAGAACCTTATATACTCCCAGGGCATAACTTAAAACCCTTGCCTTGTGGGATGTGGGGGACTGTCCGCCTAAAGACATATTTTCTATCTGGAAATCAACTACGCTGAACAAAATGGCTATCTCAAAATTCTGATTGGATGTGTATGGGAGAATGATGGGCGTGGGGGGCGGGGCTAGTTGCCCTCCAATCACTTTCGAATACTAAAAACGGCACTAGCCATTTGAATTTCCAATCGATTGAGCCTGTTTTGAAGTTTCTACGACAACACCTTCTATAAAAACCTCATATGCTCCCAGGGCATAACTTAAAACCCTTGCCCTGAGGGTTGTGGGGGAGTGTCCTCCTCAAAAACATATTTTCTATGTGGAAATCAACTACGCTGAACAAAATGGCTATCTCAAAATTTTTTATTGGATGGGTTTTGGGGAATGATGGGCATTGGGGGGGGGGGCTAGTTTCCCTCCAATCGCTTTCGACTATTAAAAAGGGCACTAGCCACTCCCATTTCCAATCAAATGAGCCCTTTTTGTAGTTTCTATGACAACTCCTTCGATACGAAGTGCCCGGGTATGGGCATCACATTTTGCCCACATCGTTCTTTACTTAGGCAGCGCTAGCGTGCTGCCTATGATAGTACAGGCAAACTAGAGTTTGACCCCAAACAAATTACAACAGGTGGTTTTTACACCATTTTGTAGAGAGAATAAAGCTGAACAACATATCCAAAGTTGCATATTCTAGGTCGACGCAAAACTATTTTTGTTTGCGTATTGTGTCAGTTTTCTCATTTTCTGAAGAAAAAAAAATAAGTTCTGGTAATTGTTTTTTTTTCAACTGAATTATTATTTCGATGTAAAAAGACGAAATGAGTGCGAAAATGGAGTCAAATTTGATGTATGGTGTATAAGAAAATTTCATAATAATCAATATGAAATTTTTACGCTTCTTGTCGTCATGACCCCTTTTTTACCAGACCATCATTTGCTGACTAAATTGTCGGTTTTGAGATCTAATAAATTAGTTAGCCTGAATATGATCGTCGCTGGCTCCGTCCCCTGATGGGTCGGCCTAAAAAGAGTGATTGCAAGATGTTTATAAAAACATGAAAAATATTTTAAAAGGGAAATCATCTATGAAACTTGTTTTCAGCAGCCAACATTTAAAATCCATCTTAGAATAAACCATTATCAACACACTGACTAGTCTTCACAACTGATAATATTATCGAATCAACTTCAAGAACATTTGAAAGACAGAATCAAACTCCACTAGTATTCACAAATTATTCTTTTGATTCAGATATCTAAGCTTCAACGTTCTCCTCATCGTTATAGGTTTTGATTCTACGAGAGTTAGAACATGCTGTCCATTTGCTCGTTTTACACGCTGCAGTGCAAGCTAAGCCGTTTTTAAAGTAGCTCTATCTCGTTCAGCTACATTCCAGTTGACCGAAGCACTTCATGATTTTCATAAGCAAACGAGGGGCTGATGGGACGTCAGTAGTCAATGGATAAAAAAAGTCATCTTTATTTTTTCAAAACATTTCTTGGCTTTAAGTTCAGAATCAGGATCTCCGCTCCATTCCTGAACTCAGTAGAAAACCCTGTAACTGTGGAATTTAGCCGCATCCTAAGTTGGTGGTAACTACTCTGGGTGGACGAACGTGCTAGCAGTGGTCACCTTCTTTTTAAAATCTTTCCTACGAAATACATTCAGATTTCTCCCTTTTGATGAGTCATATATCGCGAGCAGAGCGTCTTCTCCAGAAGCTTCCACCTTTGAAACTGAATTCAGCATGAAAACTGCAGCTTATCTACGAAAATCAGCATCAGCCATTAGCTTCTTCAGGGCAAGGCCGGATCCACACTGTGGATCCTTGAACTAGAGTCACAGCCTAATATGGCGTGAACAAAAAGAATAAGATGGCTCTGACCCAGCTTCTCTTTCAATTTGTGAATATCCCATATTCGGAGAGCTTTACTCGACTTTGGCTCAGGTGCAAAGAATAGTTTTTTGCTTCATAGGTCACCATGATAACACAATAGAACCAAAAGATCAGTATCATCTTCAATGACGGCAATGTCGTAATACCGGGAAGAATCAACAGCAGCTTGCACAATTGGGACATCTGCATTACCTGGTACCTGGACTACGACAAAGTCCTTTGATCGATGATAAACAGCCAACACGCAGATAAATCTGGTCTTGTTTTTCTTGCAAGACAAGAACTTATCCTTTTTTACCTTCAGCTGCATATCTGGTGTGAAGATCTCGCGGCCGATTATATATTTTCGACTGGCCCATATCCTTTAGGGTAATTCTGGCAGATAGATACTTTTGGGTCACGTAAGTACCATAATGGTCAAGGATTTCGCAGTATTGTTCGTTTTTCACCCATGGAAATCTGTGCAGAAGAGCCCCACCTTCAACAATATATCAAATGCCTCTGGGAAGGGGAGAAGAGCACTACTCAAGATTGCAAGTCTGTGCTATAGCCTTGGCAAACTCTGGCCTGTTCGGAGACCAGAGCATGCAGGAATTTTCAGGAAGTGATGCTGGGTAGGAACACATTTTGTGTTGAAAGTACTCAGGTTCCGTAATATTGATCCTCTTTGCTAGCGTGATAAACCTCTGAAAAAGAAGAGTCTAGTTCTGTCTTTTACAATCTCCACCTGGATTCTGCTTTTTAGTAATTTAAACTGCCTGTTGTTTTTGTTGAAACACAAAATCAGCAATCAGCTTTCCAAACATGGAGCCTAATAAATGACTACTTGGGGTAATTTTCAATTGTGACTTTTTAGCTTAGAGCTTTATCCGAGAAATCACTTAGACAAAGCGTGGGACGAAACGTTGATATAATTTATTGCATACGAAGGTAGTGAAAGTTGTACAGCTGCCTTCTGTGCATTAGCCTGTCTTCTAAACGAGCCAACCATAATTTATCAGCCCCCTTAAATTTTTAATTTTTTTACCAACAATTGACGAATTGGTGGAGAATAAGTGCAAAAAGAAACATGTCACATGAAAATAAAAAAGTTCATATTGATGAATCTGAAACGGGTTTTCTAGTAAACAGTACATCAGGTTAATTTGATTTTTGGGCTCAGATCATCATTTTATGTCAGAATAGTTACCTTCTGATTGTAGGGTGAAAAAAAGGCCAAAACGATGAGTAGGGTAAAATCACATACTGATGATAATGAAACTTTTTTTCTAGTACATTGCACATCGAATTTACTTTCATTTACGGGCTCAGCTCCTCATTTTACATCAGGACAGTAACCTCTTTCATATACAAAAAAACGAACATTTACCAACAGTTAATTTTTTTAGAAAAAACTTAAAAAATTGACACGGAAAGCCAAAAAAAAAACTAGTTTCGCGTCGACCTAGAATTTGAAACTTTGGATATGTTGTTGAGCTTTTTTTTCTCTACAACATGATATAAAATCATTTCTGTTGAAATTTGTATGGGGTCGACCCATATTTTTGGCTAGTTTGCCTGTACTATAAAGCAAGCAAGTGGAAAGAGTAAACTCCTATGTTAACCTTGTTCCCAAATTGATTATGTTTTCCCTGCTGATAAAAATATCCAATACGTTGTTTTTTTTATATTTGGGTAAAAAGTAAGTTTTAAATTAAGTCCAAAACGATTATCTGTTTGAGATGTTTATCTATATTATGCTAAATAAAAATGTAAATTTTACTTGTTTTTTCTTCAAAGTATCCTAAATTTTGTCCAAATCAATGACACATTAAAAATAAACTAAGGCAAAACTGGGCAAAACTTAACCAATTGCACCCTATGCATAATATGCATCTGATTTGTTTCATTCCTCCACATTCTCGGGGATTTTTATAAAAAAAAAGGTGAATGAAGATAAATTTGATGGTTTATTCTAAATCTTCTTTCGTGAGAACAAAGTGAAATTCAAAATTGCTCGAGAGAAAATGCCAAATTGCACCCAAATCAACTCAATTGTTTTTAATGCAAGGCTGATTATGCTGCAAAAGCAAAAAAGGGATCTAATTCATGAAAACTTAGAAAGTCAGAGGGGGGTTTTAAATTGTTTAATTAAGATAATGGAAAGGTATCTCTTAGGATTTGGAAGAGGGATTTTATTGATGAGATCAAATAGAAATATTTTTCAAAATGAACGGGCAATATGTACCCCCTTCCCACGATCTAAGTGCCACTCTTGATAGTAAAATAAAGACTTTCTTATCATCTGAAAAGTCAATCACCCCTGTCTTGAAAAAAGACTTTCTTATCAAAGGTTACAAAAAAGTAACGTTCTTAAGAGTTTAGACGTTACGAAATGTCTTGTTTGGTGGCAACCCTGTTGAAGCCACTCATTCATCTTCAAGCAACTACAAGTTTTGAAGAGCTTATATGATTTGGAAGATGGTAATTCTGTCTTTATGGCTCAGATTATTGAATGTTAGAATCACTTTCCAGGACTAAGAGAAGTAATATGAAATGAAGTCGCTAGCTCTTATATAAAGTAGTAAGTGATAAATAAAAGTGGCGATAATATGAATTGTCTATGGTTTTACTATTGATATTTCAGATAATTTTTTTGCCCGGATCAAATCCTTGTTTTTCCAAAGTTCAATAGAAAGATTGTAACTAAAACATATATTGCATAGTTTTTTTTCAACTTCAAATAACGTGAAATCAAACAGTAAAAATAAACTTCGATTACATAAAGAAATATCACGAAAACTCAAATTTTAAATTACTCGGGATCAGGACATAGGGGTTTTGCCAAGATGTTTACACTTCTAAGGACCCATGTTCGAAACTAACCCTGCATGCATAAAGTCCATTTTAAATTTTATACTAACAGTTCAAAATTTACCCCTTCCATAACAGGACAATTTTCCCCATTGAAATAAAATCCCTTATATCTTCCTACAACCTAACTGTCCAATTGACCTTCATTCTTTCGATAATCCGATCCAGCTGAATAAAAAAAGGAGTTGAAATAAAATTGATTATTACAATAGAATCTTATCTAATAGTTCGTGATAACGAACTGTCATATAAGGAGGGACTGGTGACAATATTCACAGAAACTAAAAGCAGAATTTTGATAAAATTTGACAGATGAACAGAACTGGCTTGTGGCTTTTATGCTGAATCTAAAAATATAAATTTAATCAGTTGATAACATTGTTACCAACCGAAAGCTACGAATCTGAGAAAATATGCCTGATTTTTGAGACAGGGAGAAACACACTGTAAAAATTTTACAAACTTTTTCTGATCATTTTGTAAAATTTGATGAGGTCTTAGCTGTTTCAAATGATAGCGGTTATACTCAATGGACGAGAGAAGTCATGGAAATTAAAAAACATATTTTTGCTAACTTTTCGATAAATAGGGACACAGGAAATGTAAATATTGACTCAATTTATGATAATCTTTTGAAAAGTGAGTCAAGAGTCAATAAGGGAATTAAGATCTTAAATAATTACTTGGGGACCGTTTTACCTACAAGACCAAAACGATTTGCTTCAGTAATAGCCAACAAGATAACGTAATTTCATTTTTTTATTTTTATCTCAGTTGCTTTAGTGTTCTTACTGAAGTAACTCTATTAGCTGTTTCTCCCTACGTGGATTAGTTTGCTCCAATTGCATATTTTTTTTGGTGGTGGTTTGATTTGTTTTAAGTTTTAGTTTGGTTTTTATCTTGTTCTTATTGTGTTTGTCTTGTGCTGAAGACGCCTTGTTTGGATACAAGCGAAATATCCGCATTGTTTTACATTTTTCGTCTTTTCTTTCCACTGGCCACAGTCTCGTTTGTTGTTTTTTCTTTCATTGAGATTTTTCTTTTCGTTAGTTTTTTGTCATGGCTGGCCAGTTCGGCTTAAATCTTTCATTCCTCATTATCTTCTAAAAGTTTCACCTTAATAACCTTAATAAGGCTGGTTTCTGCACTCGACGGTATACCACTGACCGCATTTTTGTAATAAGGCAACTCTTAAGAAAACACCTTGAATATGACAAAGAATTCCTCTACCCATTTACTGATTTCAATTAGGCCTTCGATCTAGTATGGTGAGGTGGAATGTTGCATATACTGAAACACTACGGTGCTCCAGAAAATATAATGAAAATAATCAAAACATGTACGACAACTATCGAAGCTGCGTTCAGACCCGGAGAAGCAAAAGTAAAGACTTTGTGACAATTTCAGGCATGCTGCAAGGTTGCATTCATTCTGCACAACCGTTTAACCTCCTTTTTTGCGTCATTCTGTCCATGCTCGAGACCCGTGTAAGAGTATTTATTAACAGTGTTAACTTCGACATACTAGCTTATGCCAACAACCTTGACAAGCTAACAAAAACCGATTCCGGTCTACATGCGCAAGCTTCCAAGCTTGAATCTTCTTCAATTGGGTTCGGCATGCGAACATACCCAAAAAAGATAAAAGCTAAGCACATCCTAAAAGACCTGAATCCATCCCGACCTAATCCAATATCGTAGTAAGTAGCTATGAAGTTAAATCAGTAACCAAATTCCTGTACCTTAGGAGTCTAACATTATCAGACAACAACTGTTCCAATGACATACAACAAAGATAAGCCCTGGAAAGTACAATCTTCAAGAGGATTTTCCCCTCTTCAAAAACAAGCACCTATCAATGCAATTGGATCTCTGACTCTTCGAGCTGCTAAACAACCCTGTTGCAATGAACCCTTGCTAAACGTGGACTCTAGAAGTCGAGGACGAACGCAGAATTCTGGCCTTCGAGACTAAACGTCTCTGCCGAATAGGTAGAGTAACGTATATAGACAGAATCTCCAACGAAGACCTTTGAAGGCACTTGAAGTGTGAAACTACAGTTTTCCAGGAAATGCGATTACAGCAACTCAGGTGTTGAATTAAATACACCGAGTGGAAAAATACAGCCTGTCTAAAGTTGCTTTTATAGGAAGGATCTGCAGTAGCCGCCAACCTGAAAGACCTATGAAAAGATGGCAAGACAACTTCGGAGATGACCTCCTATGCCTTCTTAAGCAAGTGGACACCCAAGCATTATATAAGAAACTGATCCATGAGCGTGTGAAAAATATGGCCCATATACGACCCATAGAAGACTTTTGGGGAAATGAGTAAAGTCATGTCAAGTCAATCCTTCACCTTTTTTGGAGACTCAGATCAAATGTGTCACCTCTTCTCAATAACCCACCTTATATTTTTTCACAATGACAACTTTTATAGCTTATAGCACTTAACTCAGGGGCTGTGAGGGTTGTGTCATCCCCAGCGGCATAGCTATTTGATATTTCAACTATTTTGAACAACTTGGCGAATCCAAAGTTTTGGCCAGATATTTAGGGTGGGGAAGAGGAGCTACAAAACAATTGACAGGGGACTGGTTGCCCTCTGACCACTTTTTCAATAGCCTTGTCAACATGCTCTCAAAGTTTAAACTTAGTACTCTCAGCTGTTCTGAAGATATTGCAGATGCACCTTTTTTTATAAACTTGATCCACAAAGTATATTTTAAAATTAGTTTAGCATACCCCGAAACATTCCCCCAAGTTTCACCTTATGAAAAAAGCCCATTGTTTTTTTCTGACAAATCCAGAATCAAAAATTTAGCCTTTTCCTCATGGTAAACCCTTGATGTAAAAAAGAACAAAATGCAGGCGACCTCGCCCTGGAGGCCGTAGCATCTCCAGAGGTATAGTTGCTACATCTTTCAATTCTTTTGAACCAAATTGCTTTTTCAAAATTTGATCAGTTTTAAGGAGAGGGGGCATCAAAAATGACAAGAGGATTTAGATAATTTCGGACACCACACTACCTTTCCATGACGATAAAATAAAAGTCCAAAATAGGGATAAAATCCTTTTTAATATACAGTGTATAATAAATTTCACAAAAAATACCAGATATTTCGGTCACATATCAGTGACCGTCATCAGTAGTAACTGATGACTACTGATGACGGTCACTGTATATTTGACCGAAATATCTGGTATTTTTTGTGAAATTTATTATACACTGTCTATTAAAAAGGATTTTATCCCTATTTTGGACTTTTATTTTATCAGCAAGAGGATGGGGTGGGGGAGTCTGAATTCCTCTGTTTTCTGTTAACCCTCAGCATAACCTGTGAGTTTTAACTTAATATCCTAAGCTGCTTCTCAGATATTGCTGATACACAGGCATCCACACAGAGTGTTTTGACTGTATTCAGTGGCAATCTAAGATTGTTGGGGGATATGTCATCCCCAAAGGTACAGTTCTTCCCCCTTTAGACTATTTTGATTAAGATAGCTATTTCAATATTGGGATTGAATGTCTTTACAGGGTGGGCACCTACCTCTAAAAGTGGTGTGCCCTTTCATTAGGGAGACTGAAGGGCAAAGTACAAACCATCCTTATAATTAGGCTCAGTAAATTAATATAATTTTAAATTGTATATGTGCTTTTCTATGTACTTTCTGCATCCCCAAACGGTTGGATTATACTTTTATTGGCATAAGTTTTAGTTTATTTCAGTTGAGATAGTTTCAGTTTGTTTATTCCTTGGGAGATACGGGTTTCAGAGGGTTTTCTGGTGGGTTGAGGGTTGGAACCCTAGATATTCATTTAAGGTCACCATTTATCAGAGTAGTAGAAGGTGGGAATCCCATCAGCCTTTACTATTTATCAACACAATTGTATTTACTGTGAAAATCCGTCTTAATATGAAGTTGCAAGTATTGGAAAGTATCCAATATGGAATGAATGAATCTTGAATGACTGAATTTGGAATGAATCTGGAATTACGGATTTCTGAATCAATAATTCATTGACATATTTTTTAAGAGGAAACCTAGATTTCTGCTAATCTGGCCTGGCCCTAAGAAGCAACAGAGAGCTAAAAACAAATATTTATGAAATATTTTGGTTGTCATTCCCCTGGATATAATGCAGTACTTTTTTTTTCTGTTGCTGTTACAAAATCTACAAACCTGCATATCTTGCATATTTTTCTTGCTTGTGTTGCAGTTCTTGCATGAAAACACGTTTCCCTTGGAGATCTACATGTTTCCAATACAAACCGCTGTTGAATTTTTTTTTCAAATTTTGTAGTATTAGCATGATTTCCAGTATTAATTAGTTTTGCCTTGTCTCTCTACTTATTATTATTTTGTAATTTGACAGACCAATAGGGCGGTAATAAATATGGTTTTGTTGCCTGCATCTTTCTATTATTTTTGAAACAAGACAAGCGTATAGCTTATTCCATTTTCGAAAAAAAGTGTTTCAAATATCAAACAGTTCGTGATAACGAACTGTAAGCTAGTACCGATGCAGATCAATAGTAATCGAAACTCTAAAAAATAGAATTTTGATATCAACAGATGTATAAAAAGAATTGACATATTATGCTGATTCCAAATATTTAACATTTTCTAAGTTTAGTGTTGCGCATGAAAAGGTAAGAGCCTGAGAAAATTTGCCTGGTTTTTGGAAAAAGGGGAGAGACACCCCCTAAAAGTCAAGGAATCATAATTAAAATCAAACGATCAGATTCTAGAATTTTAAGCTTCCATCTGCAAAAATATTGAATTTTGTAATTTTTGCCAGAAGAAAGATCACTGTTGCGTGTTTATTTATTTATTTATTTTTGTGTGTGTGTGTGTGTGCTTCCCAGGGGTGATCGTATCGAACCAATAGTCCTAGAATATTGACAAAGGGGCCATTAGAAACAAAAATTAAAAGTTATAATACCCTTTTTAAGTGACCAGAAAGATTGGGGGGGCAAGTGGTCCCCCTGCCACACATCTTTCTTCCTAAAGTCATCCGATCAAAATTCTGAGATAGCCATTCTTTTCAACATAGTTGAAAAACCCAGTAACTATGTCTTTGACAATAATATAAACCCTACAGTCCTTGGGGAAAGGTTTGTAAAGCAGGAAATTTGCCTAATGCTTACGTATAGTATTTCTTATTGGGGAATATACAGATATTTTTCTGGAAGGGAGAGAATTTTTTGCTGGGGTATTTTTTAAGGGAATCATTTTCCGGGGCTAAGGAAGTTCATGGGGGTTGAACTTTCCAAGGGGAATTTTACACTGGGGGAATTTGCCAAGAATCTTATACAAAATTATTTTTATCTGTCTTACTTTCTGTTTGCCGTCTCAATTTTAAATGTGGAGATATTACGGGAATGGTCCAAGGGGAATATTTACCAGGTTTGAATTGTGAGGGGAATGAAAGATCTTATACCAAATTGGCCAGCCATGACAAAAAGCTAACAAAGAGAGGAATTACTCAATGAAAAAACGACAAACGAGACTGCGGCTAGTAGAGAGAAAAGGAGAAAAACTAAAACAACTCGGATATACAGTTGCTTTGGTGTTCTCATTGAAGTAACTCTAATAGCTTCTTTTCCCTACGTGGATCCGTTGCGACAATTGTATTTTATTGGTGGTAGTTTTATTTGTCCACGTTGTTTTAGTTTTTCATCTTTTCTCTCTATTGGCCGCAGTCTCATTTGTCGTTTTTTTATTGAGTTTTTATCTCTCTTTGTTAGTTTTTTGTGAGAGGAATTTTCCACGGAGGGATTTCCGGAATGATTTTAAAAACAATCAGAATTAAAAGTCTTTTTCACATAAAAGTGGGCTAAGAAAAAATTTCCAGCCGGAATCATCCGCAAGAAATTTTCCAGTGATACTTTTCAGCTTGAATGGAACTGTCTGGTGGGGGGTATTTTACGCGGGGAGAAATTTACAAGAAGGGATATTCCGTGAGGAGAAGGAATATTTCAAGGAAGGAGAAGTCAGATATCCTAAAATTGAAAGAGGAGACAGCCCCATTATACACATAATAATTTTTTTTTATACGGTAAAGTTTTAACATTGGGAGGGTAGTTTCTGGGGGTGAACTTTCCAGAGGACACTCGAAATGGTGGTAAACTGTGCCAAAATTATTATATGCAAATTCCGTCTCGATTGTTCATGAATTGCGAGGCTGCGTTAAATTCAAACCTGCATTAACTGAAAAACGTTCAGAAACTAAATAAAAAAACTTTTTTTAACTGAAGGTAAGGAGTAACATTAAAACTTAAAACGAAAAAAATTATTCTGTATATCAAAGGAGAAGTCCCCTCTTCAACGCCCCGCTCTTTACGCTAAAGTTTTTTTGGTACTTTAAAAAGTAGACAGCCCCTTTTATTTACGGAATAATTTCTGTTCGTTTTAATTTTTAATGTCGCTCCTTACTTTCAATTAAAAGAAAATAATTTCTTAGACCACACTGCTTTTCCATTAAAAACAAAAAAATTTTTTAAACACGAAAAACGGGTTTTAACAAACGAATCCATTCAATTTATAATTCATAAAATGGTTGATGAACTTGTGAAATTTAATTAAGGGTTATGGACAGGGGGGTTAGTTGACCTTTTATTGTTTTGGTCTAAGTATAAATATATTCTTCATTTTTGATAGATTTCAATTTATATACTGGGAGGAGGCGAGTAGAATCAATATAGACATTCAGTACATGGAAGTGTTTATTTAATATATGTCCATTTATATACTGAGAGGAGGCCAGTTGAAAGACATTCAGTGCATGGAAGTGTTTAATTAATATGTGAGTTTTGTTCTTTTTTATTTTTATTTTTATTTCGTTTTTGGTTTTTGTTCTCTTTTTGTTTTTAGTATGTTTTATTTTAATTTAATTTAATTTTTTTTTTTTTTTGCTTTATTTATTTTTTTTTTTTTTTTTCCGTTGATTAATGGTACCGGTTGTGGGGCCGAAATATTCGGAGCTTTTTTGCATAATTAATTTTTTTTTATTTCACTGCTTGTTAGAAATTTAAAACCCGTTTTTCGTGTTTAAAAATTTTTTTTGTTTTTAATTAAAAGAAAAGCTGTTTTTTTTTTATTCAGTTGACTCTAAAGAGATCTGTATTGCTTTATTGTGCTCTTTCCAACTTTTTGAGTAAGAAAAGAGGAAGCAATGCTTGAATGATCTGTCCAAACTTACGAGATATCCAAATTTAAAATTCATATTTTACTC
Source organism: Artemia sp. Qi Xiang Cuo (assembly GCF_049724085.1). Taxonomy (NCBI): domain Eukaryota; kingdom Metazoa; phylum Arthropoda; class Branchiopoda; order Anostraca; family Artemiidae; genus Artemia; species Artemia sp. Qi Xiang Cuo. The sequence goes on along the minus strand of NC_142810.1, from coordinate 13,763,058 downwards.
TTTATTAAACCTCTAATTGTTGGGCGTTGGCCATTGGTCGACAAAGCGTATAAAAAGCTCCTCTATCGCTGATGATTGTATTAGTTCTCAACATCAGTTCTAAACAGTATCACTCTTAAAAGAAGAAAAATTAGGAAATATGAAGGTAAGATAGTCAAATATCAGCTATTAGTTACAGTTATGCCAAAATAAGTAGGCGAAACAAACTGAGGTGGCTCTTTGTTACATTATCGAATTTAAAACAGGGATTTGGCTACTTTGATTCTTGGCGTTGGTTTTTTGTAGAGTACATAAATGCTTGTCTGAACTAAGAACAGTCTTTATATTAATTCTTACCTTCTATCCTGAACCAAAACATTTTATAAGAAAACACTCAAAATCAGAAAATATGAAGGTGAATTGGGTCCTTGCGCGTTATTACATTTGCACTTTTATGCGTGTCTTCTTTAGGTGGCTGTATATTAAATTCATCAAATTAGTTCCCTTTTCACAGGAATTCATAATTTTTTTTTCACTCCGGATGTTTGAGTTGAATAGTAATTCATTGAAAAAAGGAGGCTTTATGGCCATAGATATATAACTAAGCTGGCAAAATCTCCTAAAAGTCCACTTTCGCTTCTTTTTGCTTCGCGCAACTTTTGCCTTTGACAAGAGAATACTGGTACTTTTCTAAAGCAATATACTTTAATGTCAACTGTGTTTTCAGTATAGTAAATTTTTGAACTAAGCTGTTAATTTTTTTTCGGTGATGTATCAGTAATGGTTCGTTTACACATATCGGAAATCCATGCGGAAATCCGTCCGTATCTGTTCGAACTATGGCTAAAATAACGCTGCGTTTTAAGGCAAAGATTTCAAATTATTGCAACAGCATGACCTCTGTTCTTACCCTCTTCTGAAAGCTGTTGAACAATAGAGAGCCAAATGACACCGTTTTTCTTAGTTTTCTTATAGTCTGGGTGCGCACCGCGCAGGATCATCGAAGCTGGGTGTAGCCTTGAATCAAGGTTATAAGATCGTGTAGTTTTTGATAATCCATACTCATGATTTTATTCATTTAAAAATCTTGCCAAGATTCCGTCCTGATTTGACCAAAACGTTGCGGAAAGCTAGAGATTTTTTCTAGCACAAAAACGGACGGAATTTCCGCACGGATTGCTAAATCCGCATGAATTTCCGCAATGTGTAAACGAACCATAAGTTGAGAGTTAGGAACTCTATCCTTAGTTGTTTTAGCCACATGGTACAAACTAAGAGCTACACAATGTATGCAAAAGCAACGCTCAGGTATATAACAACCACCCTACCTTTCCCTAAAAATACTAAATGTATAAAAAGAGAGCTAATTGAGCTAAATGACTTATAAAGTGTATTTTGGAATTGCAGAAGAAAGAACTCCCTCTTTTTTTATATAAAAAAAACAAGTTTTTTGAATTGAAAGTAAGAACCAACATTAAAACTTAAAACGAACAGAAATTATTAAGTATAGGTTGATCGTTCCTTGCCAATACCTTGCTCTTTACGCTAAAGTTTGAATTTTGTCCCAATTCTTTAAGAATGACCCTGAATCTCGAAGGTGGTTTATTAGAATAAATAGCTTTTTTAAAAGTACCAAAAAATCTTTATTGTAGAGTGACGTATTGACAAGGGGGCGGTCCCCCTCACTCCCTATCGTCTTGAGAGGATGTGCTGCCTCATAATGGGGCGGTCGCCTCAAAAAATGTATGCAGTCGATGCAAATCAAATGGATATCACAGACATTTGTGTGATAATAACAATGTTTATATATCATTGTATAGTTAAAACTCTCTTTTAGGGCGAGGTTAGCTGAACCTGTTGTTTGGGAGAGGAGGGTGCTTGAACGCTAAGGCAAAGTTTGAGTGTTTAATCCAAACCGAAAACTTTCTACATGGGTATTTTTAGAACAACATTTAATTAGAAATGCAACATCTTTATTAATAGGAGTATGATGAAACTAAGCGTCCAGTGTATATGCTGAGGATGCGGGGTTGCTAGCTTCCCACTTATTTTGAGAGGGTAGTTCAACCAGACAAGAGTAGTTAAAAATCACAAAACATCAGGAGGATGGATGGAACATCAGGAGGATAAAGGAGTTGAGTTCAAGCTTAAAGAGCAGAGTCTGGGGGTTAGAGATAGCACATCAGACAGATAGACCTATTTTCTGGTATATGTAAAAATTATTAAATTATCCCTTTCATCTTTAAAGCATTGTTGTTGAAATATTAAACGCAAGATTAAAGAACAGAGGCCTGAGAAATAAACCTTAGTATAATATTAAAAACGAAACGAAATGTCATTTTAGTACAGAATTTATTTCGAAATTGAAGTAAAAAACAACATCACACACAAACAAACAGAAGTTTCGTGTATGAGAAGGAGATTGCGAACCCCTAAACCGCTCAATCTGTAAGCTAAACTTTGTCATTTCTTTTTAGTTTGAGAATGCAATGCCAAATGCAAGAGTAATGTCATAAAAAATAATTTAAGGATATTTTTAATCACAATGCTGGAAGAATAAAAGACCTTATTTAGTTTATTATCTTAAACGTAAAATTTTTCAGATCAAATGCTTTGAAACGCAATTGACGAATAAAACACTTGCAATAACCAACAACTATTCCTGGTGCTTTCTGAAATGCTTTTAGGATACCACTAGTCAAATTCCTTTGTAACAAGAGTAGTATCCCATACAAAAACAGGATATATTTTTGTCCATTTTAGGCTTTAACATCTATCTTCATTTCTACCTAAATTGCTTTTTATTTGATATTGTAAAACATTATTAATTGTATAATTGGATCTTTCTTTCGGTCAGGTAAATATGTTGAATTAAAGTATATCCTATATATATGTATTTTTAAGTAACTATATAATTGATAAAAATTATTTTAACGAGAGCAGCATCAGTATTAGATATATAAATACTATTTTAATAATATTATAATACTATTACAATATCAACATTGTTATAATACTAACAATAACTTTTGTCAACAAGCTCCTATTGCAATATTTCTTTTTCAACATAATTCCAACAAATGCTATTATTTGTGCTACGATCACTGGTTGATATTCTCTATTACTCGATTACTATATTATTAATTTTTATATGGGTAATTTCATTTTAGGGATTTATTCTGGTTGCTTTCATTTCTGCTGCTTGTGCTGCCCCTCAATATCCCAAACCATCCTATTCTGGCTACAAACCCGACTATAAGCCATCATATAAAAGTGATGTAAGTATTGTTCTCTAGAATTTTACAATCATGGCCCTTGATCAATCTTTAACATGACCATCAAGAGTATGGGCACGACTATCACCAAATTTGGGCAATTGATACCCGGGATCGTAAAGGTAAAGGAACCGCAGATTACTTCATAGTCCAAACCCACAGCGCTGAGTTCCATTTAATGGCCCTTCAGCCAGGAAGTGCAATTGGGGTCTGGGGGTCCAGTCAGCATGTATTTTCTCAAACTCTTTCTATTTACCTTCCCTGTCTTTCTCCAATTAGTCATTTCAAGCTGGATTGACTATAACTGAGATTACAGAGTCAGGCGATTAATTCCTGTTCCAATCCATATGATCGGCGACAACAGGATTTGAGCCCCAGCCCTCAAAGACATAAGATTTCAAGTTCATTGTGCCAACCAATACCCAGTACGGTGCTCCCTTGGATCTAAAATTACGGTAGGTTTCCTGCTAATTCTTAGATCCAAAGGTGTCTGCTAATTCTTAGACCCAAAGGTGTCTAAAGTCAGTTTGGCAGCTTGCTAAATCAGTTGTCCTTTACCTTTTCTACTCTATATAGCCTATACTATTGACTTCTGTTTCCCAAGCATAACGAGCTTTAAGAAGTGATGGCGCTCTCTATACATGGAGATACTATGATGTGATCTAGATTACTTTATTGAGTCTTCTGAGCACCAAGGCTAGCAATCAGGATCCTTCGTTTTGAATACTTATAAATCTTTTGGGTATTAAAATTAGTAAACTACTGTCCAAACTCTCGAAACCCCACCCAAAAGGATTCGACCTGTATTCCGAAGCATCGACTTTAGTTTTACCGCAAAGATTTACCTCAGGCTCATTCCGTTTATTTTACATTCTTTGAAAATGAAAATTTAATTAAAAAATATAATTTGAAGCTCAAGTATGATTAGTTTCTTTTAATAAAATTACAATGTATATCATAATCAATTTATTGAGCTAAATATTTGATGAGAAGAAAGGCCAAAGCCTCTAAAAACTTTTTTTCTAATCAGGTGGAATTATATAGAGAAATTGCTCTTAATCAGGGAGCGGGAGATTGAGCCTGGCTCCCCGCTCTCAATTCAAACAATTGAAAAGTTCTAGTCATAGCTTATTTTTTAGTGAGTTTATTCTGGGACATTTATTCTTTAGCTTATTATTGTATTCGGCTTATTATTATACTTTTTTTCTGGTGGTTTTTCTTTCACACTTAATCTTTGATAAGGGGAAAGGTCAAAGCCCCCCCCCCCCCCTCGAAAAAAAATATTTATTTTACCGAAAATTATAAATGGAACGGGCAAGAAAATATGACAAAAGAGGTGGGGGGGGTAATCTTGGCTTCTAACTCCCAAAGCGTCCAGATTGAAGATTTCAGTGATAAGTAATTTTTTAAGGCTTATATTTTAGCTTATTTTTATATTAAGCTAATTATTACATTATTATTCATGGGATTTTGTCTCTCAGGCTTATTTTTTGATGAGAAAGAAGGCCAATATCCTTAAGAACTATTTATTGAATCAGGTAGAATAATGTAAGAACGAGCACAAAAACAGGATAAAAGAGGGGGTGGCGAGGGATGAAGTCTGTATTTTCCTCCCCAAAGTGTTTAGACTTTTAAAACTGTCCCAACACTGTTATCTCTGGTAAAATTTTCTTTTTTTAATAGAGTTTTGGAAACTTCCTAGGTAATTCAAATTAGAAGACAGAAATAGAAAGTGCGGAATACAAAATAGAAGTTTGACTGGAATTCAGATTTAAAAAAGAGTTGCAACCGTACTATGAACTAAGATTTAATTAATAATAATAAAAACACAAGAAAGAAAACATCTTTTTAATTCAATACCGATATTAAAGTATTTGTAAGAACTGGTCACGGCACCACCTCGAATTGGCAAAATTATCTTGGCGACGATATTTCTTTAATTATCTTGTCTAGCGTCATTTAGACTAACCTCATGTTTATATCAAGATATCTAATTATATCTTAAATAATAAAAGGTAACAGACGTTTCCTTTTATTTATAGATGTTTCCTTGTTTCCCCCGTTTTCTTTCCATTTTTCACATATTTTCGTATTGTCCGAAAATTTTCCTTTTTTCCCCTAAGGCTCCTCTTCGCTCCTTTTTTTTCGGCTCTTCTTGCTGTGCTTTCTTCTAAAAAAGCTTCCTATCTAACCATTCTATTCTTACAGCACGCACCAATGCCCTACGATTTTGCCTGGGCAGTAAAAGACGACTACACCTACAATGATTACAACCACCAGGAAACATCTGATGGCAATGGATACGTCAAGGGCAGCTACCAGACTCTTCTTCCAGATGGCCGTGTCCAGACTGTGACCTACACTGCTGATGATTATACTGGGTATGTTGCTGATGTTCAGTATTCTGGTGAACCAAAGTATGATTACAAACCAGCATACAAACCATCTTACTCAGCACCAGCATACAAACCATCTTACTCAGCACCGACATACAAAGCTCCCTCGTACCCCACTCCAGCATACAGAGCACCAACATATGGCCCAAAATACTAGTACCTGAAAAATTAATAGTGAACCTATTTTTATATAATATTTTTAGTAAAGACAAAATAATCTAACTGTCAGAGTATTCTTTGGTCTAGACAAAGAGAAATAAAACCTTTTTTCATCGAGTGCTTTCATGCGACAGCTTTTGAAATCCAAACTGAGCTAAAATAGACATAAACTCTCCGATTGGTTTTTGTGATAAGGCATAATAGAGCATCACTTACCATCACAACTAAAACAGGGTTCTTATTGACACAATTTTTAGTTACTAGAAAATATATAGAAGAAATCACCAACTTTTTATACCTTCTTGCTTGTTACAATTTCTTTTGAATGAGCACTTAAGACTCACACAGTTTACTCAAACAATGATATAATTCACTGTTGCCTCTCTGATTGTTATAGATTGTACTCTTTTGAATTTAAATTCTGTCAAGACGCAATCCCATCAACAAAAATTCAATTGCGATTTACTGGCATTCCAACCTCTATCGTAAGTATTAAAACAGCCAGTAACTAATAATATTTATAATAATTTATTTCAACCCTCTTTACAAGCATGAAATGCACTAAAGAGGCGTACAAAAATACAGGGAAAAAATGAAAACACTAACAAATAAACAGTCACGAGAAAAATACAATTTCAGCTACTAGTCAACTCAATTATGCTATAAAGTTAAGTGGAAAGTTGACAATAGTTTCTCGACGCGTATAAAACCTGTCCACAAGCTGGTTCATTTTGGAAGAAATATAAAAATACCATATCTACTCGAAATATACCGGTTGCGAGTCCAAATCAGCAATTACAGAAGATATTTGGAAACACGGAAGAATAGAAAAAATTAAAATACTGCTAGTGCTACTTACATGTACTAAATGATATCAATGCTACTCATACTATTGCTAGTAATACTATTAAGGAACAAAAAATACAAGACAAAGAAAAAAGGGTATTCTTGCATTATGCGGGCCTTTCGGGTTAACCGCTAGAGTAGGCAATGATAGGAAATGATATGCAATGGTTTTCAATGCGTATACGATATTTAACTGTGGTTTATGGGGTTTAGGGGGAGGGAAGGTACCTAGGTTAGGTTAGGTTACGTATTTAATATATATTTTGCTTTACCCCCCCCCCACCCCCCTAATGTGCAAATATATATCCCAAATTTTTTTATAAACTAATATAAAATAATCCTATTTAATTTTATTTAATTATCATTAACCAAACGTGACTTTTAGAAAGGCCCACATAATGCAAGAGTACCGAAAAAAGTAATGACAACAATAACAGCAGCTACTGCTACTTCTACGTGTGCCAGATTTATCTAAATGTAAGGCATACCTTTTCAGTGGGCCATTAAGTTCACTTCTGTGGACAACTTTGATTTGTCAAAAAGCTTTAAATTACCAAATTGACATTCCCATGCTTGTAGCCCTATTACTATTGCTATTTCAACTGCCTACTACTACAGCTCTTTTTATTAATTAAATAAAAAAAAAAGTTTTTTAACTGAAAGTAAGGAGCGACATTAAAACTTAAAACGAACAGAAGTTATTCCGTATATGAAGGGGGTTGTCCCCTCCTCAACGCCTCGCTCTTTACGCTAAAGTTTTTTTTTATCGTTTTAAAAACTAAAATTGTGAGACAGAGTCAAACTTTAGCGTAAAGAGCAAGGCGTTGACGAGGGGACAGCCCCTTTCATATACGGAATAATTTCTGTTCGTTTTAAGTTTTAATGTCGGTCCTTACTTTCAGTTTTAAAAACTTGTTTTTTTTATTTAATTTCTGATCGTTTTTTAGTTAATGCAGCTTTTATTTTGGCTCACCGTCATTGAATAAGTAAACAAAATTTGGAAAAAATTTTTACTTTTCTTTTGCTAAATGGCTGTCTCTAAATTTGGTTCTGACGTAATTTACAAATTAACTTAGGTAACGAACTTCTATATTCGTATATTTTTATTACGTATATTAGGGGGTTCACCCCCTAGTCAATACTTCGCTATTTATCATAAGTTCAAATTTTGTTCCAATTCTTTAAGAATGACCCCTTGATCACAAATGCCATTAATTAGAATAAATAGCTCTGATAAAAGTACAAAAAAAACTTTAGCGTAAAGAACGAGGTAATGACTAGGGGGGATTTTTATTATTCAATTTCTATCGTTTTTTAAATAATGCTGGAAAATCTGGCACCCCCTTCATAGCAATGTCCCTTCCCCAATGAAAACTTACTCCATGGAAAGATCCTCCCACGTAACCCGCGTACTTGAAATCAGCATAAAAATCTGAATCTTTTGATGTATCTATTGGTATCAAAATTTTGTTTTTTAAAGTTTCAGTTACTATTGAGCCGGGTCGCTCCTTACTTACAGTTCGTTACCACGAACTGTTCGATAGCAAATTTGCAGCTACTACTGCTAGTGCTGCCACTTGTACCAAATGATATCCCTACTGTTACTACTGCTACTATTCTAGTCACAATAACAATAATATCTAAAACGAAATGAATAAAAAAAAACTACAATAACAGCAACAGAAGTTACAACAGTGTCTGTAACTACTACCTCTGCTATATTTACAAAAATGTAAAGTATGCCGCTAGTTTCAAATGATATTACTAATACTAATGCTACTATCGCTACTACTGTTAGAGTGACAGTAACCAAAACAACAAAACATACACGAGCAACAACAACAGTAACTACATCTACTACCTGTGCTGGATTTCCCCACTTAAGGCAAACCTCTTCAATGGAATCTTAGGTTTATAAAAATACTGAAATTTCTAAAATGCCAAGAACAGTTCAAATCTGAATTGTCAAGCATCTGCAAATTCTCAAATGAAATGTTCGGTCGATACTAAAAGGAATCGCCCTATCTCATCCATTATAAACGTTTTTAGTTTTTGTTGCCAAATTATTTAGAATTAAGTTGGTGGCTTTAATATAACTTGCAAAACTTGGATAATACATTTGAATAAATGAGAGAAAACTAAAAGTCCACACCGAAATTCCCAGGTATCTTAGAAAAACATTTAATTTCTTTCATTTTCAGCCTGATACAGAGATATTCAATTTTGATGAGACTTACATAAACAGGAAATGTCAATTTCTTTTTTTATTAACCGGAACAGATTTTTCTAATTTAAGTTCAGTAAAGGTCAGTCCCTTAAAATGTTTTAGCCTACCTCTTCAAAAAATACTGAAAATCTGTACAAAAGAGTTATCATTTGATTGATCTTAACGGTTTTGGAGTTCCTGCGCTGTCACCCGCCTTGATTGAAAAAGGTAATTATATTTTAGTTTCTGTAGGAATTGGCTACTTGTAAATTGGTTGGTAGCTTCCCGTTTTTTTATTTTTCCGCTTGAGAATTCAAATATTGGTTTGAAAGAAAAATTTTGGACGAGCTTTGATTATTTAGGAAAATTTTAAATCAATTGTTCATATCCCTTATCATTTCCTGAATGTTCCAAATTAATATACTCAGACATTCCTGAGTTACAGCCTTTTGATAACCCGTATACACATAACGTGTTTTGGTTTAGTTCAACACTCCTCTCAGCATTTTATGAAATGCTCATCTGAATGCCCTTCGTCTTCTTGGAAAGTAAAGTTCAAACCTTTCCCAATAGCATTTCCCAATACCTTTCCCAATAGCATTTGCTATAAGTAAGCAATGAACGAATCGCATAACTTACAACCCTTGCCCTGAGGGCTGTTGGAAGGGGATGACATCCCAAAAGGTATAATTACTAAGGTAAAAGTGAGGCAGGGCATCATGGGCCTTACCAAGAAATTCTGTTGGGATGGTTGATGACAATTACTCTCGAGTGCATTATTTTCACCAATTTTTAATGGTAATTTTCCTCTTTTACTATAAAAAGTGTTTGAATGTATTTAAGCCAACCCACACAATGTATTTAAACATCAGAGCACACTATTGCGGAGGTCGTGATGGCTTCAGCCACGTACACGATCAAGTCATTCAGAACGTCTATCCACATGAACCATAATACCCGTCTCTTTCCACCCAACGTTCTTTAGTAAATCATTATAAAGAACTTATTCAATAAAACTACTGTTCATCGGAAATTTGGCTAAATAATCAAATTTTTGTCCAAAATTTTACGTACAGTCCAATATTTGAAATCCCAAGCAGAAAATTGAAAAAGCGAGATGCTACCTACCAATTTACAAGTATTGGTTCATACACTATAACAGTCACAACTTATTTTCGTCGCAACTAGAGCAGCCAGGAGACATGCTAGTAAAGGGAATGTAATCTATAAAGATTGTTGACCACGACGAACGGCTACTGAATTATGAACATACTAACAATATATATGGTGTGCAGAGATGGAGAAAGCCTTTTAGATGGGACCGCTCCCCTTCCGTTCGGATAGGTTTGATGTTTCCCCCACAATTGCACTATAATCCATTATAATTATCTGAACCTTCTGATTCACACTGAAATCGGGTCTTTCTGGTAGCCATGTTAGTCCTCTTTTGGATCGTAACTATGATTAGAAACTCGCTAATTTAGGAACCCAAAGGCATCTAAAGCAAAGATAACTGTCTGCTGGTAACGGTGCCATATCAAACCAAATAATTAAAATAAATGGAATGATAATATCTATGTCAGTGGTTCCCAGCCTATTTTGGGCCGTGTCCCACCCGGGCATTTTTAAAATCGTGATGCCCCCTCAGTGAAATTAAATTTTGTTACTCAAAATTTTACTCGTATTCACCTGAAGGAAGCTTAAATCCCCAACTCGGTGTCTCGGTGTCTTAACTCGGTGTCTTTTTTCGAGTCATCCTCTAGGCATATCATATGACATTTTTTAAGTATAATATATTAATTATACTAAATTGTTGAGTGTATACAACATCCGTAATTAGGTAACGCTAGAGAGCTACCTTTGATGTGTTGATGAGAGTAACTTAGGGAGTCCCCCTGTTTCACTCCCCCAGAAACGTAAAATTTGTGCTACACTTTGAAAAGGTCGGAGTAGTAGTACTTCTGAGTAACATAGTCGAGAACCAACCCCTTTGCGATTTCCCTTTTTGTTAGATATGCTGATAACTTGAATATAGATACCACTCCTCCCCTAGAGATGTCAGGGTACTCTTGAGCCCTCTAAAACCCTGGATTTAGGCTATATTTCGTAGCCCCTTTCTCCCACAGTGGCATGAGGGGACAAAAAGGCACAGCCTAGAAATTGGATTTCACCTTCATCCCTTTAATTTGAATTTTAGAAATCATTCTTGTAGATAACTTGATTACTGAGATTTTGGACACTCCTCTCTTCTGTTCTCCATATATGTAGGACATGGATAGATCATAAAAGGAATAATTAGTGTACCAGATCTTACTTACTGGCAGGTTTGATAAAAATCAAGCAGTTTGCTCTGATAGATCTGTCAGTGGTAAGAAGTTAGGGCTTATTGGTTGGAACGATACGAAATCTGAAAAGATTCAATGGTATTGAGTGCTTACCTTGCATGAGGTTTTATTAGGATCTGACTATCTATTTTATTAAATGTCGGTAGAATATGAATTTTGAGACCCTATCCCCTCTAAAGAAGTTGGAATGTGTTCAAAATCTCGAAGGAAAGAAACATATCGTTTACCTTTATTTACCATCTATTTGGGCTAATATTGGACAGCCCCGTCTACTAGACCTTTTAATAAAAGAATTTTGGCACTCATCCTTTTTAAGCACTATTCCACCCACAATGGTTCGACCTGGTGAAGACACCCTCAAAGAATAATTTAGAAGCTAGTTCTTATTTACCAGGATAATTTGATGGAATCTGGTAACTTCTTCTGGTAGATGACCAGATGAAATTGTTCTAGGGGCTTTGCACTAAGTTTTCTTTAGACCTCGCAGCACTTGTTAAATGTTCTGTTGACATAAATTTGCAGATTCTTCTCCCTTATAATGGCTATATGAGGTAAAGAGAGGTCTGGATCCCACTATTTCACACATAAGTACAACTAAGACACTTGCTCTTACTTTCAATCAAATTGAGAGCTTGATTGATCAGCAAATGAAATGACATCATTTTTATACAATCCTAAAAAGGCTTATCCCAGATTTGCTTCTCAATTACTTGGACAATCTGTCTTGGGTTTTTCTACAATTAGCCATGTCTTGATGACCACTGCAAAATACTTGATTTTAATTCAATCAAGTTTTAAATCAAGTATTTTGCAGTAGGCATCAAGACATGGCTAATTGTAGAAAAATCCAAGACACATAGTCCGAGTAATTGAGAGGAAAATTAGGGATAAGCCATTTAGGATTGTATAAAAATTATGTCATTGAATTGAAAATCAAGTCTTTTGCAGTAGGTCTCGTTTACTAATACTCGTGAAAATTACCAAAAGTATTCATTTAAATTTGGGGAAGCTTGCCTCTCTGAAATTTAGCTTAAAAGAGGAAGATTCTTGTAAAGCTTTACTCAGCGGTTGCTCTTCCTCACCTGCTTTATGTATCTCCACTATGGGACTGGTTCCCGAAAACTGACAGACTAAAACTCCGGTCTGTATACTGCAAGTACCTCAAGTTTTTACTTGGATACCCGCTCTACGAGAGAAACAGGTTCGTCCTAAGATCTCAAAATATGGTAGACCCAACTGTCGTTGGGTCAACAACTACATCTGATCTACGAGCGCGAATAAAGAAGTTACAACTTAATTTTGTTCTTTGATATTGAGTGTTATTGTTTTTTCCCCTTTTCTTCTTTTGTATTACTCCGCTTTTTCTCTTTTTTCGTATGAGCGGGAAAAAATAAAATTATTATTATTATTATTAGTCGAAAGAAATTCACTTTCAGAGACAAGACAAACAATTTTCTGTATAATTTGAAATTTTCTAAAAAAAAAAAACAAAAAAAAAAAGTGTTGCTCGGCACCAAATAGTAACCTAATAAAACCTCAAGTTTATTTTTATCAATTTTAATGTCGATACTAATACAAAAATATATTAATCAAATTCTATAGAGGAGAGATCTCTTAATACTTAGGCCTATAGGCTGGAGCTTTGTACGCGGGAGAGGGGTATGCCGGTGAAGGGTATGCTGGTGCCTTGTATGCAGGGGGAGAGTATGCTGGTGATTTGTATGCTGGTGCTGGGTAAGATGGTTTGTATGCTGGTTTGTAGTCGTATTTAGCTTCACCAGAGTACTGAACATCGGCGACGTATCCGGTGTAATCATCGGCAGTGTAGGTGACGGTCTGAACACGGCCATCTGGAAGAAGAGTCTGGTAGCTACCTTTTACGTAACCATTACCATCGGAGGTTTCTTGGTGGTTGTAGTCATTGTAGGTGTAGTCGTCCTTCACTGCCCAAGCAAACTCGTAGGGGGCTGGGGCGTACTAAAATTAAGACAAAAATTGTAAAACCAGAATTACCGTAACCAAAGTGTTAAATGGAGTTGAACAAGAAATTAACAAGTTGAAAAATAGCCGTTTCAATTTATTTTACCTTTTTAGTGCGCTGAGTGGGGAACATAAAATTAAGTCTTAATATGTTCCTAACGGAGTAGAAAAGCAAAATATAAGAACGCATGAGACAATCGAAGGATTATTCCACTTTTAGGATGTTTAATATTAAAATTTTTTTAACTCTGACCCTCTCGAATTCTCCAAACGAATAATTTTAATAGACTGGGTATACATGATAGACTTGAAAAATTTGACAAACTTTGAGGGACTGAATTGATTTTGCACGTATTTCGAAACTAGATATAAATTTTCACTGAAACATTAAGCAATACTTCTAAAAAATTAATTTTAAGGAAAAAATTTCAAATATTAACCTACTGTATGCATAATAAACCTAAAAAACAAATATTCTTTAGCTTATAGCACAAAATTCTTTTTTAAAATTAAAAATCAATTTATAATTTTTACCAAAATGGTTAATGAAAAAATGAATTAAAATTATGATAAACTCTTTAAAAACAATAAGAAAAAAAGAAAGTGTCGCTAAGCCTTTAAACAAATTTTGTATCTGTGATTTGGTTCCGTTTTTCTGTCTTGCTGCTTTACTCATCTTTTTGGTTCTTTTTTGGTTCTTTTTGGTCCCTTTTGCTCCTTTCTTCACTTCGCTTTCTTCCGAATTAGCTTCTTTCTTCACTTCAATATTCTATTTTGACAAAAAAATTCTAATACTAAAGACATATGGAAAATTAAATCAGTTCAGTTAGTTATAATCAGGCTCATAACCATAATGAAGGATAACAACATATGTCAGATTAATGGATAGCAATGAACAATTTGGATGATTAGATAAATTTAATGGATTAAAAATATATAATGAAAAATAAAGAAAAAACTGAACTGGTGTCGAACCCTTACATGAGTTCTTATGTTTTTTATTTGTTTCTTTGTTTATTTTTCTGTTGTTTCTTGCCCTTTCTTTCTTTTCTTTTCGGAAAAAGGAATAAAAAGAAAAAATCATGGTAATCCAACTCAACTAAAATCAAAACGTTAAAACTATCAAATACTAAAACTCAACAAAAAAAAAACTATCAAAACTGCCAAATATCAAAACTCATCTATAACAAAGAAACACAAATTTTGATAAAGACATGTGCAGAACTCATGTCAGTTATCCTTTTACTGTTCTTTTTTTGTTCGTTTTTTTTTCAAAACCTTTCAAAATGTTTTTTTTTTAGAAATCAGTGTTCAATAATTTTATTGAGAATCTAAGGATGAAAATGAAAAAAACGGATACAGTTTATGACTATTGCTTGAATATTTATATTATCGTTCTCTTTTCGCTTTTTATTCCCTTTTTTCTGTTTTACTTTAAGAGAATAAAGTAACAGAAAGCAAAAATTATGGCAATCTGCCCTTTTGGTAGCTCGTCTTCTCATATCATTGGATTCTACGCTCTTCTTTAACCTTTCTTTAATTTCCACAAATAATTTTATTATAGACTAAGGGCAATATCCGGAGTGGATAATAGTGACTTTTTGTCACTATTTGCTTTGCGTATAATTTCTTCCCTACCTATGCTTTTTATTAATACAATCGTGCACACTCGAAAACAAAATAAGGGAAAACAATAGGAAAAATAGCGGAAAAACTCACATCAGTTTTGTATGATGGCTTATAATCAGGCTTGTACCCAGAATAGCCTTCTGGCTTGGGGTACTGAGGGGCAGCAACAGCCAAGGCAACCATAGCAGCTAAGATAAAAGCCTGAAAATAGAAATATGGTTGAAAAGAAAACAAATAACTAAATAATTCATTCATTTTCAACTCAGTTAGAAAAATACCTCCAAATTTGGGCAAAAGCCTAATAGAATAGGATATTATACCACCCAAAGGTACATAAGCTACTATTCACTTTGTGAACTTACATTTTTTTTTTAGTATTTAATTTTAGAAGCTGATCTCTTCAATACTGTAAGGAGTCCGCTATTTTCAATGTTTAACTAAGCTCTATTAACAATTGTTTTATTAGAATCTCATATAATCTTATTATTCTTTATACAAAATCTAATAAGAAATAGTAAACTAAATCATGAATTCCCAACCCAGCTCCAAAAAGACGCAATAAGGACAAAAGTCTGATTACATTCAATTATTACATTTGAAAGTTGGGATATATATTGGTGGAACTTAAACCTTTTAAATGGTTAATTTTAAAAACTGAATTTTTTGTACTGCATGGACTTAGCTGTTTAAATTTTAGCTACTTACTATCAGAAGCGTAATTAACCAAAATGTTTGGGGGGAGGGGGAGGGCTGTATTTTACCAACTAGCTGTAAATTTTACTAACCAATTTGGAGGATATTGCTATTAAAAATACTTCAATTTTTTTTGCTGACTTTGACTTTTTTTTAATCTTCTTTCATTGGTCTTACGTCCCACATTTTCATCAGTCCATTAACCCTAATAAAACAAAACTTGAACAAGTAAAATAGTAGCACTTCGCGCAACCATTTCACTCACTCAAAGCTTTTTACTGATTGGCAGAAATAATTAGGGGGCGCTCTCTTCCCACTCCCTCCTCCCATTATTAGTCAATACTTTGACTTAACTATAACTAGCTATTATATTCTCTCCTCCTCAACGCCTGGCTCTTCACGGTAAAGTTAAATTTTGTCCCAATTCTTTCAGAACGACTCCTGAAAAACAAGGGTCGTTTATTTAGATCAATATATAGCTTTTTTAAAATACTAAAAAGATAAATGAGGCGTTGAGGAGGGGGCAGCCCCTTTCTTATACGTAATAATTTTTGTTTGCTTTAGTTATTAATGCTGTTCCGTACTTTCAGTTGAAAAAACTTGTTTTGTTTTTTGTATCAGTAAAATAAGACGCAGCTTTACAGAAAAGTTGAATTTACAAATAATAATTCAACAGGTAAAAATCCTTTTATTTGTCAATGAAACAACATAACATCTTTGGATATTTCGATCACATATACAGTGGCCGTCATCAGCAGATAAAAAAATGATTTAAATAAAGGGATTTATTCCAAGTGAACTGTTATTTCTGTACCATGGGAAGGCAGTATGGTCTTCAAAATACCGAAGTTGAATTTGTTTGTTTTGACTTCTCAAAAGCGACAAGTCACAAACTACTTGTATCCTAGAATTAAGGGCATACAAATCAAAACAAAACCAAAAAAATTTACAATTAAGCCAGAGCAATAAAAAATGATTTTCAAAAATGATTAACCCAAAAAAATACATATATACAATAGTCTCTTTTTTATCTATTTTTTATGCTATGATTTCTATTTTGTAGTAGAAAATAAATAGACTCTGTTATTATTATAAAAATAAAATCTCATAAATTTAGACACAAATTTAATTATTAAATAAGTTTAGATTTACGTTTCTTTTCAGTTGGCCACTTTTAGATACTACTCTATGGTATTTATACTTTATCGGTGTAGTGACCAGAGAAGACCTAAGTATAGTGTAAACCAAATCAACAAAAACAAAATACACCGCAAGACAATTTAACGGTTGTTTCATTTATTTTTATGTTCTGAATATTTGTACTGGATTTGGTAAAGAAACTAAAAATCGTAGTGACATTAAATAATAAATATATTTTTTTTATGTTTTTGAATAAAAACAGAAGAAAAATAAGCTTGAAATGCAAGTAACCCTAATGCTTGCAAGCAAACCTCAAGCCACTACTTTCAACCAACAAATTTTCAACGACTTTCAACTATCAACAAAAAAAAACAATTTTGGTATCATTCTCATGGCTGATATTAAACTATTTTCATCTGCAAAATTACAGTCTTTGAATTTAATGTTCATGGCGTTTTAGACTGAAACACGACTCTTCTACGACTTTCAACAACAAAAAAATCAACTACTTTCAACTATGAACCAAAAAGACAATTTTGGTATCATTCAATAGGTGACATTCAACTATTTTCATCTGCAAAATTATATTTTTTGAATGTAATGTTCATGGTTTTTTAGACTGAAAAACGACTTTTTTAAGACTTTCAACAAAAAAACTTTCAACTACTTTCAACTATCAACCAAAAAGATAATTTTGGTATCATTCAATAGCTGACATTCAACTATTTTCATCTGCAAAATTATATTTTTTTAATGTAATGTTCATGGTTTTTTAGACTGAAAAACGACTTTTTTAAGACTTTCAACAAAAAAACTTTCAACTGCTTTCAACTATCAACCAAAAAGATAATTTTGGTATCATTCAACAGCTGGCATTCAACTATTTTCATCTGCAAAATTACATTTTTTTAGTTTAATGTTCATGGTTTTTTAGACTGAAAACCGACTCTTCTACGACTTTCAACAAAAGAACTTTCAACTATCAACAAAAAAGACAATTTTGGTAGGATTTCATAGCTGACATTCGACTTATTTTCCTCTGCAAAATTAATTTTTTTTGAATTTATTGTTCATGATTTTTTAGACTGAAAATACTTTAAATTGGTTAAAAAAGGGACATTTTTTTTATTCTTTAAGCAAGTTGAGAATCTCCCCAAGAAAAAGTTTTAGTATTATTATAATTCTGGCTTGGGGAATGGACACAAAATAAGCTGTTTAATTGTCATAATATAACTTGTTTATGAGGAAGCATTTACTTTAAGTCATGTGAAGCTTTTGATACCATTTTTTTTTTTTTATAATATTTTTGTATCTAGTAAATATTTTAGAAAGAAGCAAGAATTCTACATTTTACAAGCCAACCGGATTAGAAAAAAAAAATTCAAAAAATAAAAATAAATGTGCATTTTGACGTTCCATACGGTAATCGAATTGCGCTTATGAAATTTGGTTCCATTGAGAAAAAACTCAAATTTAGAGTACTGTGATATACTTCATCTGCGAAAAGGGGTTTGTGACTATAATATCTGTATCCTTCTAAAATGTAAGCTTGAATTGAGAACAAATTTTGCCATTAGTAAATTAGTGTCAAATACTCTGCAAATTCGTCATTGAAAACTATAGAAGATCGTAAAGTATCTAGAACACTTTTATTTTTTTTTTGTTCTTTTATTCTTTTATTTTGTTCTTTTATTTTTGTTTTTTTTTTATTTTTGTAAGCAATGACTGGATAGCAATTCTTAAATAAGAATTTTGGAATACTACTACTACTACTACAATTATTTACTCACTGCATCAACAAGCTACCACAACCCAGCACAGCTACGCGCACTTCTGCTCCATCCCAATCTATTTAAAGCCTTCCTCTTTACACTCCCACAAGAAGTTGGGATTTTCCTTAAACCTATCCATACGATATCCTTCCACCCTATTCGGGACTATCTAGTTTTCGTTTGACCTTAGACGGTTGGCCATCAAAGAGTATAGAGCATAGAAATGTTTGGGAAAATTCTGAGAAGGATTTTATATGGAGTTTTGCTGTTAAATTTGTCTTTTTATAGCAGATACAAGTTTATAACAGCTAATATGTGTTTTTTGTCATTTTTCTATACCAACTTACCAACTTAATGGTTTGATGTCCCATTAATAAGTAACTATTTTGGAGAATTAATCTATTACACTGGCTTTCAAGTCTTATAGTAGCTTTTTTGTGGGGATATTTCAATCCTTACTATTTAATGTTGCTGGGAATTCAGTTTTTGTAATTCTTTAATATATTTTTACTTTGTATTCCACTATTTACTTACTCTATTTTTTTCTTTATTTTCATAATTACTGTATTTGTTTTACTTTTCTGAACCTCCTTATTTTTTGTAACCTTTTTCTTTTGTTATCTTGATTTCTTTATAATTTTCTTTATTATCTTTAATTTATTCATACTCTTTTATAAATTATTCTTTAAATTTATGATTATTCAGAAAAAATTAAAAGCGTAAAGCCTGCAAAACTTGTCTTATGTTTTCAAAAAGCTTATAAAGGTTTTTTCATGTCCAAAAACCCGTCACATATTTAGATTATGCAAAATATTTCCACTTCTATATATTGGGAAAGAAGTGATATGCTTTCCTCCCCCCTTGTGAGCGTAAAATCCGCTGAACAAAAATAAGCACAAATTCTCTTACCTTCATGTTTATATTCAGGTTCAAGCTTGATCACTATATTTTTAACTTGAAAGTCGAAAACTGATACAAAATTTAGCGTCTAAGTCTATTTATATATGTCATGTGCTTAAGACCAACGCCCTTTTCATTGCTTCATGCTCTATGCTGTTCGTCGAAAAAAAAAATTAACGAAAAATAAAAGATACTGCCAGTTGCAACCTGTTGCAAACGATACTGCCTGCAAACGATACCTGTTGCAAATGATACTGCCTGTTACCTGTTCCAGAATAAAAATACATTACATGTCAATTTTTTATTCTGACCACGCAAAATCAAAAATCCCTATTCAGCCTACACACAATTAGTTAGCATGGAGTTACCAGACTATGTGAAAATGATAAGATATTTGGTACTTGTGTATTATAGAGATCACACTAAAGAAGTGAAGTTAGGTTAATCATAATGAAATATACCAAAGTATGATGAAAATATCATGCTTTGATAACAAAATTATGGAAACTACAACAGAGAATTATGCAAAGCAGGCCGTCCAGAAGGCATAATATCAAATACCTAGCCTAATCTAGCCTAACCAACTCTATATATTAAATATTAACTAAAATACACCTGCATAACAGTTTGTCTCACTCAGGCTGAGCTAATTATCTCCGAGTGTACACAGAGAAACCAGTTTTCCAACAGATCAAGAACAACATTGTGGTCGCTATAATACACAAGTACCAAATACTAATTTACGGTGTACGATTCTAAATGTGTCAAATCTGGGCTAAATTTTTGTATATGCGGAATAAAATTATGGTCAATTAGGAAAAATTCGCAATAATGCTTCTTTAAATATTTAAAATAAACTTTTTACATTTTAAAATTTTATATTTGCTGTTTTGAAGCTTTAGAAATTTGAAAATGATGGCCAAAAAGTAACAGTAATCATTAAAAAGAAGAATAGCTTCAAATAATTCGAAAAAAAATTAATATTTTTATTTTGTACTAACCAAGCTTTAAATAAAAACATTTTGAACCATACTAAATACAAATAAACAACACACAAATAAGGGAATTTCAGTGTATAAAGCAGTTTTTAAATCATAGTTTGATATGAGCTCTAGAGCACAACTGTGTTTTTATTATTACGTAATATAGTTATAAATATATTATAGTACATTATTATAGTATCCGAAATATTCCACTTTTATCTCACAAAAAAACCGTTTCTCAGGCATATTCTCACCTCTGTTTATGGCGCTTCGATCATTACTGCCGTCAGCGCGGGACTCGGGCCTTTTGCTTCAATCTATCGGCCATTCCACTGTTTAGGAGTGTCTCTATACCTAAGTTTTCAGTTCACTTTTGCAGAAATCAAAGATTCGGCTTTGGCAAATGAGACCTATTTTCCTTTTTTCCGTAACGGTATTCTTTCAATACCCACCTATCTTTGCTGCTACAATTATCTGCTGCTATATTTAGCCTTTTTAAGGGTCCATGTTTCGCTTGGGCCTTTCTTCTGTAATTAATTTAATTTTTTTTAAAGAAATAAATTTTCAACGAAAGATTTAGAGCGACATTGAACCAAAAGTGCGCAGAAATAAAGTCAAATAAATTTCCAAGCGAAAAAATACCATAATTACCTTCAATAAATAACTGAGGCCCAAAGTGAACAGAAATTACAAGAAACAACCGACTCGAAACCAAAACGAAAAGAAATTAAGATGAGTGGCGTAAACGTCCACCATGAAGACCAGAACACAATTTGGACTATAATATTACCAATACCCCATTTGATAACATGTGAATCTATAGTGTGTTTTAATTTAGTTGAACTCCCCCCTCAAAACTACCTGAAATTTTAATCTTAGTTCGCTTAGCGTTAGTAGCAGTTGCGATAGAAGTAATAGTGGGAGCAGGTGTAGTAGTAGTAGTATTAGTAGTAGTAGTAGTAGTAGTAGTAGTAACGTACACATATTGCCTTTTGGGCAATTGGTAATCCCCTTTAACCCTTCCACAAAAGTTATTACTTAACTTTCTAACCCTTTCTTATATACACCCTTTTGAAAATCTGCATGCATATAGTGTATTATGATTTGGATCAAATTTACATTCTATATTCTTTCAAATTTGTATCTTCATACCCTTAGTCTTAACATTATTAACATCATAGTAGTAGTGGTAGTAGTAGGTGCAGTAGTGGTAGTAGTAGTGTTGTTTCAGTAGCAGTAGTGACAGTAGCAGCAGCAATATTAATAGCAGTAGCAGTATACAACTTTTTCTTTTTGGCCAGTTGAGAATCTCTTTCATGATGCCCTGAAATTTAAGTTTGATACAGAAAGCCGTATGTACTATATTTCCTCAAATTTTCACTTTAATATTCTCAACCTTAGTAATACTCCCAACAAAAGCAGTAGTTTCAGTGGTAGTAGTGGTAGTAGCAGTAGTAGTTGTTAATGTAGTGTCGTTGTTGTAGCAGTACTAGTATTAGCAGTGGTAATAGTAGCTTGCAAATAATACCTTTCGTTAAAATGATCTTATCCTTTAAGTATTCATTGAAAGTTCCAACTTAATATCCTAAGCCCTTCCTAAGATATGCTCTAGTCCTAAGATACAAACACATTGTGTGTTTTGATTTAGTTCAACTTTACCCTCAATCTTCTCTTAAATTTTCTCCTTCATACCCTTAGTCTTAGTGATACTAGTATCATAGTAATAGTAGTGGTAGGGGTAGTAGTAGTAGCATTAGTTGTAGCAGTCAACATTTCTTCAAATTTTCACCTCAATACCAATAACCTTGGTAGTATTTGCTACAGACGAAGTAGTTGTAGTGATATTAGTGGTAGCAGTAGTAGTAGTAGTAGTAGTGGTAGTAGTAGCAGTAGTAGTAGAAGCAGTATCAGTAGCATGGAAATATTGTCGCTTTTGTCAAAGCTCATCTCCCTAATCATTTTCTTTAAGTTCCAAATTAGTATACTCTGTCATTTTTTAGTACAACGTGAATGCAGACAGCGTGTTGTGTTTCAGTTCAACTTCCTCTTTAACATTCCCTGGAAATTTCACCTTCATAGACTTGGTCAAAGTTGTAATAGCAGTAACAGTAGTAATAGTAGTAGTAACAGCAGTACTAGTACTACTACTACTACTAACAACTCACCGCAGCACCAAGCCGCCTGAGGCCAACACAGCTACGCACGTTCCTCCTCCATCCCAATCGATTCAAAGCCTCCCTTTTTACACCCGCCCATGAAGTTCCCATTTCTTTTAAATCTTTCTTTATGAGGTCCTCCCACCCCAGACAAGGACGACCAGCTATCCGTTTATCCCTAGACGGTTGGCCGAAAAGACCAATCTTTGGCAATCTGTCATCCTTCATCCGCACAACGTGTGCTAGCCACCTCATCCTTTCTTTCATTATAGCCCTAGAGTGCGGTATTGAACTACATTTTTCGTATAGCCTATTGTTTGAAATATGGTCAGTCAGCCGGGTACCCACAACAACCCTTAAACAATTTCTCTGGATAACATCTAGCGAATCTTCATCCGTTTTTCGGCGCGCCTATGCTTCAGACCATTGTCATCACTGTAGCCTCTAATATTCTAATCTTGGTTTGCTAACTTATCTTCCTATTCTTCCAAACTTTTTTTAACTGTGAAAAAACATCCTGGGCCTTAGCTATTCTACTCTTAACATCTTCACTGCTCCCACCATCTTCACTAATAATACTACCAAGGTAAGCGAAGCTGTCCACCTGATCAATCTTTTCATTACCCAACGTCACCTTTTCATCTTCACTTATTCTTAGCCTTAGTGACTTAGTCTTCTTAACATTAATTTTCAAACCTATTCTAGCACCCTGAACTTGCAAAACCTCTAATAACAGTACTAGTAGAACTAGTTGTAGGACTAAATAATTTCTAAGACCACACTGGCTAATCATGATACAACAAAACAATAATAAAAAAAGAGAAAAACGAGGATTATACAAGCCAGTGAAACCTTTCACCGTTACCCTTTCACCGTTACATGGAGAGGGTCTTCGAATTTTAGTTACGCTTCGTTTCAAGGTTTGAAATTTTTTTTTCTTTATAGTATCCATGGAGTTTTATTAGTAATTTTGATGTTATTATCCTGCACTGAGGACGGTCAAGCGGAGGTCTTGACCGAAATATTTGCATTTTAGTTCATATGTTTCACTGGCTTGTATAATCCTCGTTTTTCTCTTTTTTTATTATTGTTTCGTTGTAGGACTAATAGTGGTATTAACAGTAATAGCAGTTGCACTAGTAGCAACAGTAGTATTATTACCATATTGCCTTTTTGTTCGTTAAACATCCTCGTCATCAAGCCCTGGATGTTTCGACTTAATAAAATTGACGATTGCAATGATATTGGCGATATACCCTTTGATAACTTGTAAATCCATTGTGTGTTTTAATTTAGTTAAATTTCCTCCACAAAACTTCCTGAAATTTCCATCCTAATAATCTTAGTGTTAGTACTAGTTGTAATAAAAGTTTTAGTTGGAGTAGTTGTTGCAGTAGTAGTAACAGTATTACTAATAGTAGCGTGCGTATATTGTCTTTTCGTCAATGGAACTTCCCCTTTAAAAATTCCCTTAAAATTCTTACTCAATGTTTTAACCCATTCATGAGATACACTCTTTCGACAATCTGCATGCACAATGCGTGTTTTGATTTAGTTCAAACTTCCCCTCTGTTTTCTTCCAAATTTTCACCTGCTTAATGGTATTAGTATCAACCTAGCAATTTACATGAATGCAAAAACAATTCGTGGTAACAATAAAATAGTTCGTGGTAACGAACTGTAAGTAAGGAGCGACCCGGCTCAATGGTAACCGAAACTCTAGAAAACAGGATTTTGATACCAACAGATACATCAAAAGAATCAGATTTTAATGCTAATTTCAAATATATAAGTTTCATCGAGTTTAGTCATACCCATCAAAAGTTACGCGCCTGAGAAAATTCGGCTGATTTTCGAAAAAAGGGGGAAAGACCCCCTAAAAGTTATATAATCTTAATGGAAATCACACCATCATATTCAGCGTATCAGACAACCCAACTGTAGAGGTTTCAAGCTCCTATCTACAAAAATGTGGAATTTTGCATTTTTTGCCAGAAGAAAGATCACGGATACGTGTTTATTATTATTTTTTTTTTCCCAGGGGTGATATAATCGACCCAGTGCTCCTAAAATATCGTGGGTGGGCTCATTAGAACGGAAATTAAAATTTCTAGTGTCCTTTTTAAGTGACCAAAAAAATGGAGGGCAACTAGGCCCCCTCCAACGCCCATTTTTTTCCCAAAGTCACGCGATCAAAATTTTGAGATAGCCATTTTGTTCAGCATGGTCGAAAATATGATAACTATGTATTTATGGATGACTTAATTCCCCGAAGTCCTTGGGGAGAGGGCTGAAAGTTATGAACTTTACCCAATGTTAACATACGGTATTGGTTATTGGGAAGCATAAAGACGTTTTCAGGGGGATTTTTTATGGTAGTGGGGGGAGGGGGTTGGGTTGGGGGTTATGTGGGAGGATCTTTCCATGAAGGAATTTTTATGGGGGAAGGGACATTGCTATGAAGGGGGCGCCAGATTTCCCAGCATTCTTAAAAAAAGACTAGAAATTAAATTAAAAAAAAATAAGTTTTTCAACTGAAAGTAAGGAGCAACATCACAACTTAAAACGAACAGAAAATATTATGTATATGATTGGGTTCACCCCCTATTCAATACCTCGCTCTTTAAGCCAAAGATGTATTAGTACTTTCATAAGAGCTATTTATTCTAATTAACGGCCTTTGTGATTAAGGGTCATTTTTAAAGAATTGGAACAAAATTCGAAATTTAGCTTAAAGAGCAAGGTATTGACTAGAGGGCGAATTCCCTAATACGTATTAAGAATATATGAATATAGAAGTTCGTTACGTAAATTATTTCGTAAGTTACGTATGTTTATTGCTAATAAAAACGTTCGTAAATAAAATTAAACAAGTTTTGAGAAAGCCATTTAACCAAATAAAAGTAAAATTAATATGAACATTTTGTTATAATTATTCATGTACGGTGAGCCAAAATCAAAACCTGTATTAATTCAAAAACGTTCAAAAATTAAATAAAAAAACCTGAAAGTAAGGAACGACGTTAAAACTTAAAACGAACAGAAATTATTCCGCATATGAAAGGGGCTGTCCCCTCCCCAACGCCTCGCTCTTTACGTTAAAGTTTGACTTTCTCAAAACTCTATTTTTTTAAACAATAAAAAAATTTAGCGTAAAGAGCGAGGCGTTGAGGAGGGGACAGCCCCTTTCATATACGGAATAGTTTCTGTATTGGTATTTCTGTATAGTATTGCCTTTGGTTTATTGGAAAGCTATTTAGCATAAGAAAAGTAAAATTAATATACAAATTTTGTTTTACTTATTCAATGACGTTGAGCCAAAGTAAAAGCTGCATTAACTAAAAAACGATCAGAAATTAAATAAAAAACAAGTTTTTTTAACTGAAAGTAAGGAGCAACATTAAAACTTAAAACGAACAGAAATTATTGTTATAACAGAAATAAACGAACAGAAATGAAAATATAGTAACGAACAGAACAGTTTTTTATTGTTTTAAAAAATAAAGTTGTAAGACAGAGTCAAACTTTAGCTTAAAGAGCAAGGCGTTGAGGAGCCTCGCTCCTCAACGTCGAAAGTCAAACTTTGACGTAAAGAGCGAGGCGTTGGGGAGGGGACAGCCCCTTTCATATACGGAATAATTTCTGTATTGGTATTTCTTTATAGTATTGGCTTTGGTTTATTGGAAAGCCATTTAGGACAAGAAAAGTAAAATTAATATGCAAATTTTGTTTTAATTATTCAGTGACGGTGAGCCAAAATAAAAGCTGCTTTAACTAAAAAAACGATCAGAAATTAAATAAAAAAAACAAGTTTTTTTAACCGAAAGTAAGGAGCGACATTAAAACTTAAAACGAATAGAAATTATTCCGTATATGAAAGGGGCTGTCCCCTCCTCAACGCCTCGCTCTTTACGCTAAAGTTTTTTATTGTTTAAAAAATAAAGTTGTAACACAGAGTCAAACTTTAGCGCAAAGTTTGTTTAAAACTTTAGCGTAAAAAAACTTATTTTTTTTATTTAATCATATTGGTAGCGGTAGTGTTAGGAGCAGTAGCAGCAGTGAACAATGGGCGAATTGCTGAACCACTAGACTTTTTCAATTACTGCAGTTGCCAATTTAGCTGAACAAAACCGATATCTCAAAATTTTGATTAAATATGTTGGAGGAATGGATTTGCGTGAAAAGGGAGCTGGTTGCCCTTCAATATCTTTCGATTCTTAAATGGGCGCTATAACTGTCATTTTCCCATTCATTGAGCTGCTTTTGAAGTTTCCACGAAAATTCCTACCATGCAAAATACTAAAACTAACCATGCAAAATACAAAATACTAAAATCTCGGGTAACCTAATGGATCACCTGGAAAGAATATTGCGAGACACAAACAACTATGGTAAAGGCTGCATGAAAATATGAGAAGTGGAGGATGATATAAATCAACATGTTGCTTCACTGGGACAACGGCCTTGGTTAGAAGACAAGTGTTAATGAGGAATCAATATATGCAAGTCTACCGTATAGGCGGGCCTGGGACCGGTGTATTTTCAATCACACTTTAATCTTCCTGATCTACATTGTCATATGTCAGATGTGATCTTTAGGTGTGGCAGCGACGACATAAATGTGTTGTGCCCTTACGGCAAAAAGTGGCTCTTGTATCTTTAAAGCAAAACTAAAAAAAAACATAAAAAACTGGTACAGCCAATGTTTCTATTTTAGGTTTTATGATTAACTTTTATGATTTTTATGAGTAACACGACATGACGTCGATTGTTTAATTTCTGAAAGACGAGTTTTGGTTTCTTCCCTAAGCAATTTTTCATACTTTTTACAAGGCATTAAAAAAATATATAAAAAATAAGAAACAATATTACCAATAACAAAGCAATATATTTCGTTCTCATTTCTTAATGAAGACTGGCGTACAAAATTTAAGGAGACAAATATATAATAATACTAAGGACAGATAAGCAGGATGTAAAATGAAAAAGGAATTCAGTAAGGAGAGGATTATCACTCTCAAAAAAAAAAATTAATTTGATCATTAATTCAGCTTTATAGTATTCAAACACGTGAATATTCCAAGCGATTGACGCATTCATCCGAATAGGGAATTCCGCTTTTGTTTCACTAGGCTTAAAAGAGTAATGAACTAGAAATAATTGTCAATTCTTGTTTCGCTTTTACTGGGAGAAAAGTACATCTAAATTCTATTTCAGAAAGTTTCAACTTATTTCCGGGGAGAGGACAAATATGACCAAGAGTATATATTGCGGTTCCTACTAGAATATGCCGTATGTGACAACTCTAGAGATTATCAATAAATCGGCTCCTGATTGTATGTATATATTGCTGTGAATGTCCGAAATTTGGTTAATGTCGAAATTCACTGGTGAATATCCAAAATTCCTTTTTCTCAGCATGGATTAAATTAGTTTTGCGAGTCAGTTTTTCCAGTCTTTTGCAAGCCATGATGGTAAAAGTTAGACTAGATTATGTTAGTCAAGATTAGGTTAGATTAGGATAGGTTAAATTTGGTTCTGAATATTAGAAATGGGTCAAAAGTCTAACCCAACCTAACCTCAACTAACCAAACCGCATCTAATCTAACCTAACTTGTCAACATCAAACCTCCCAATAAATTTAAAAAGTTGACTGGCAACGCTGACTAAATACAAGGAGAAAAAAAAAATTATTTCGGACATTCACCGGTGAATAGTCCAGGAAGTGTGTGAAAAAAAGGCCCTAACCAGGAACAAATTGCAATAGAAATGATTCTTTGACTACCCGACTCAGAAAAATGTGCTGATTCTGAATATGCAAAGTCTGCGCATCTAGCTGTTTCACAAATACGTTTTTTTTGGGGTTGAGGTAAATAACGAGGAGGAGAAATATTTCTTTTGCAGAAATGCGTAGAACCACGAAAAACAATATGCATCTAGGGGTAATAAAGTATGCTGAATCTGAAAATTATCTCTAAGTGCAAGGATAAACAATGGTTATCAGTATTTAAAGGGGTAGTATGCGGGAGGAGGGTGAATTTTCTCATCTAGTGTTAAACCACGCTGAAGCTGAAACAAACAGGTCTTAAAATGTAGAATGACAACTACCACCCATTTTGATGGTTTAATTAACGATTAAAGCATTCTCAACTTTTTCAGTTATATTATATACAAATGTGATAAAAAAAAACGAAATATCAATATTCATAGATCTTCTTTATCTTCGAGATCATCAACTCCGAGAAACTCAGTTGTAACACAGTTCGTACAACTTGTTCCCTTGAAAGCTCCACAGGCCCAGGTGCATTTCATGCCATTTCTTTTCACATATTTCAGCAGTCAGTTTTGCAGTTACAGCAAAAAACTGCAAGGAGAGAGTTGGGGGCAGCGAGGAGTTCACCAAAAATAGGGCAATATAATCCATTCTGAATTACCCAACCGAATTGGCCAGGGTCAAGATTACATCCCAGGGTTTTCCACGATTCAACTGGCAAATAAACTCGAAATAAGTGGAAGCTGCAAGCATCATTGGTGGGAGGGAGAACTTTAGACTCAACATACGAAGAAGATGCTGTAACTTTCTCGATGAATTTGATATGACGTAGCTGATTGAGGGTTAAATTGAGCCTGGAAACTTAAACAAATGTATCATTTCTTTCTCTCCAGCTGCTGAAATGTCGTGCTTGGTGGATAGGGGGTCTATAAGAACTTTAGCGTACTCGTAAAACTCGTTGTTTTTTATCAGAAGCTGTAGTCCCGCTGACTTCCCAATGCCATAGACACGAGAAGTTGAATCGCACCCAAGGAAGGCGCGGACATACAGGATTGTGCTGCATATACGAGATCTAAGTTTGAGTTTCGTTGCATTTATATCCCAAATTCTATTCTTTGAGATTTCAGCTCGAGGTTCAGAGTAAAAGTAGATCGCTTGGCTATCTGTCTGTGCGTGATAACAGAGGAGTATAAGCAGATCTGTGTCGTCTCCAACCAGGACAGTAAGCATAAGAGAAGCAGATTGAACTGCGGTTAGAACAATGAGAATATCAGCGTCCCCTTGTGCTTGGTATACCTGACACCCAGCTTTGGTCAGGTACTCACTGGTCATGGCTATGATTGCTTGCTTATTCTTGAAGTTGCTTAGGAACACTTCTTTCTTTGTAGAACAGGCAATATTCCTGCTAAAATTGATCTGCGGGCACGATCGTTTCCCTTTCCGTCTCAAATGGGTGATGTCTTTAATTGAAGGTGCTTGGTCGTATCCGTCAAAAACCACAGACGTCCTTTGCACCCCGTATTTCCGTGCAACGTAGTCAACGTACTTCTGGCAGATACTATCATAAGTTGAGTTTTTTTCCCAAGGAATTCGCTGAAGCAGTGCCCCACCATCGAGAACTATATGCATATCACTGAAATCTTAGACGAAGTCTTCAGTTTTCGGCTGCTGCTCTGCAACTAGACGCCACATCGCATCGGCGAGGGCAGGCTTATTGGCTGCTCGTGGAAGTCCTTTTGCTTCAAAAAGTGACGGAGGCGGTGAACACAATTCATACTTAAAGTATGACTCTAAATCATCTTCGCTATTTCCAGCAACTGTCACCAGCCGCTGAAACATGAATGCTGGATCAACGGCAACTGACTGTCTGTCAATAACTGGTGCAGCTTTATTAGCAACCGTTACGGCCACAGACTTTTTCTTGAATGTGTACGTGTTGACGTTTTCCCCTGTCATGCTATCCATGATTTCTTGTCCGACGGATCTAGCTGTGTCGACGTTGAATTTTTCATCAGCCGTAACTCCAGAGGTAATGTTTCACAAGCTCGGGTCTTCTGCGAAAGGGGTATTCTCAGCAAGAAAGCAAAGGAGCTTGCTAGTGTCATGGTTGTCGCGTTCAATCCTCGACTTTCTAAGTTCTTTGTGCTGTTCGCTCGTCTCGTATTGGACCCTAGCAAAAGTTTGCATCAACGAATTAATTGCACTACAAGTTGGTGCTGAGAGTAACCAAGTCAGCCTCTGCAACTCACTCATGCCGCTTCCCCTTGTAAGACCACCGTTAGTTTTCAACGAGCGCATGAGGACCTGCTCAATGACCAGATCTGACGACAGGCCCGCCCAAAATTTTTCGGACTGCGGATAACATGGCTACCGTTCTGAAAATTGTCAAACACGTCGGGATTGGTAGTTCCCAGCTGTTTTATATTTTGCAGTTACACCCTGGCAGACTTCTTATATAGGAAGTGGTTGGACGCTGTGAAATACAGCAACATAGCTTCAACTGCCTGAAGGTGAAGATCCCAGTCCCCCGCACGTTCTTCTTGGATGATCTTTTTCAGTATGTCTATCATTTCCGTATATTGATTCCACAGTCTCGCCGTACGTGAGTTTTCCGAAAATGACTGTTTAAGAGATGAAAAGTTCTCGGCGACTTCTGCCAGGGATAGATTTTCCTATATACTTCGCATTTCTGTGTGACCTTCCAATGCAACAAGATAAACAGTGAAGAACTCCATAAGCTCGCCGGATTTTTATCTATACCAAACTGTTTTATTACAAATCAGCAAAAATCTTGCAGTTTTTACTCTGACCTTACTATGCTGCAATCTGCTATCATAAATAAAAAAACCCAATTTCTTACCTTTTTTGAAAAAAATGAAACAGCAGAACTTCACCATCAGCTAAACAACTCTCACTGACTGAACACAACTTTGACCTGTTATCCATTAATCGACTGGCCAGCTAAGGCAAAACACGATGGAACAGGTTTTATCACTGTAATGATAGATTTAGAATCGCCCGAAGGATTTTTACCTTCTGGGATTGTTAGGTCCCGTCAGTCGCAAAAGGATTATGAAACTGATAGAATATTTAGATGAAAGTTCTAATTTTACATTCAAATAAAAGTGATTTTCATAATCACGATGATCTAGTACCCTATTTTAGACATTAATTTCGTTGTTGTACGCCTTAATATGAAAACATGAATTTTACATCCTCAAAATCAACATCAACCTCAAAAACATAATTTTTTGTAGTTTGCTATATATTCATCGTTCAACCTAAAAAGATAAATGAAAGTTTTACCTTTACGTTAAAATAAAAGTGATTTTCATACTCACCGTGATCTAGTACCCTAATCTAGACATCAATTCTGTTGTTGTACGCCTTTATATGGAAACACGAATTCCACCTCCTCAAAATCAACCTCAACCTAAAAAAACATATTTGTGACGCAGCTAGATGAGCAAACTTTGCATATTTGGAATCAGCGCACTTTTCTGAGTCGGGTAGTGAAAGAATCATTTCTATTGCGATTTGTTCCCGGTCAAACCGTTCCCTTCCTGGACTAGAATGTCAACATTCACCTTTGTGCAATCAATCACAGTAACATATATTTTTGGAAAATAAAGGAATTTTGTTAAGAAAATGTTAGCTGAATCTCAGTTTCTAGAATCTGAGAAGTTTCTATATGTCGTGTATCACTATAATCACCAAATACATATTTTTACACCAGGTTTTACAAGGGTTTACGCGCAAATTAACAGCTTTTTGGTAGATCATCCAAATCGAGAAGACCCAAAAGTGCATTTACCCTTTCCTGTACCATAATAATTAGAGGATGTTAAGATCCTCTTTTTTATTCTTCATTTATGGCCATGTTGAAGACAGTCCATAAACGGCGGATGCGGTAGAAAAACCATTGAAAACAATTAATTCGAAGCTTGAATAAAAATGATATTAAACTAGCATAAATACTTAGTCAAAAGAAAGAAAAAAAAAGCTTGAATTACCAAACGCACTAAAAGGTAAAATTTTTACTTTTGTCCTTTATACAGAAAAATTGAAAACCATAACTCAAGCAATATTTGGTCACAAAATGACCAATAAATAAACATGGTGCTCACATCATAGTAAGCCGGCCAAATTTACGGATTAAATTGCCGCAAATCAAAGAGTGGTAGGATCGATACAAGACAGAAGGTTATGTAGGAGCATTGCTTTTGATTTAAAAGTAAAGAATACCGTTTAGTAGGCATGTACTTCGTGATTATCAACATACCTAATCTGTTTTTTTGCGCTTATTACAAAATTTACAACTTTGAAAGCTCTCTGATACCCAGCTTAAAGAGCTCTTCAGTGGTTGATTTCAGTGGCCTCTTCGTAGAATTGGAATTTTAAAAATATTTCTTTTTTAATCGTGTAAAGTGGCCACCGTAAGCGGGGACTTTCTGTAGCGGGAGGACGTCCTCTCTGCGGGAGAGCATTTTTTATTGTAGTTTTTAGAGGTAGAAAAAAAAATTTATTAAAAGAAAAAAAAGAGCTCAAGTGCCATAAATAGCCCACAAAAATGTTTTTTCTCTGGTGATATAGAGCATTACTTACTTACTTAGTTCGTCCTGGGTGACCTGTAGCTTAGAAGGCATCAATAAAAAGATACGTGTATCTACAGGGCATCGAGATAAGATATAAGATAATATTCTCCTGCTGGGGGGGGGTAGTGATGTAGGTGGGAATATAAGATCACATGTACTATCGGAGAAATAGGACATGAATAGAATCAAAGGAGGTACTAGTTCAGTGGATTTGTAGTCTAGTTATTCACTTCTAGTTTCACTTCTAGTTATTCCTTGCTTTTATTTACGCTATCCATTCTACATTATCTAACTTTTCCTTTTGTTAGATGTTGTAATTGCAAAAATCTGCCCCCTCTAAAGCCATTGTGTCTAGACACTATAAAGGCTACTAGGCCTTCCTGCTCCTAACCTGTGTGTTACATTCATAGGAAAATCTGTAGAATTTCATAAGAAAGCAACAAATAACAAAAATTATGATTTAGTATATTGGTATTTCAAGGATAATCTGTTGGAACCTATGAATATATAAAATGTTCGGGCGAGCAAAAGTCTTGAAGCAATAAATCCAAATTCAACAGTCCCTTTCAGTTCCAAGACAGATTAATTTTGATTCTTTTTCATACAGTGTAGTTGACAAGAAAAAAATTAGAAAAGCGTAGTTCAACAACACAAGAAAATGGCTCGTAAAACATCAGACTTGTTCTTATTAATTTTATTTTCAATAATAATACAAAAATATTTTAATTACATTTTACTAAAGAGAGATCTTTTAATACTTTGACCTGTAGGCTGGGGCTTTGTACGCGGGGGATGGGTACGCTGGTGCAGGGTATGTTGGTGCCTTGTATGCTGGTGATTTGTTTGCTGGTGCTGGGTAAGAGGGTTTGTATGTTGGCTTGTAATCATATTTTGCTTCACCGGAGTACTGAACATCGGCGACGTATCCGGTATAATCATCAGCAGTGTAGGTGACGGTCTGAACACGGCCATCTGGAAGTAAAGTCTGGTAGCTGCCTTTTACGTAGCCATTACCATCGGAGCTTTCTTGGTGGTTGTAGTCATTGTAGGAATAGTCGTCTTTCACAGCCCAAGCAAAGTCGTAGGGGGCTGTCGCATACTAAAATTGAGGAGAAGATTTTAAAACCAGAAGGAGTATGACCAAAGAGTAAAATTAAGTTTAAGAAGAAGTTAACTAGCTGAAATTACGCTATTGCAACCAATTTTTGGTGAGAGAGGGATGGCAGGAAAATTTAAAATTGCTCCTGGAGAAGGGAGGGGGAGGGAAAGAGTATCTAATGCACTCAAGGGTGAATCCTTATTTGGGAAATTTAGCATTATTATCTTTAATTCTTGACGTAGGCATTTGCCTTCTTTACTCCTTCAAACAAATATTCTTCATAAAAAATGGATTTGCTCATACTTTCAAACTAAAAACTAAAATAAATATTATTTTTTATGCAGAAACGTTAAATAACAGAACATAGATTATTTTGTAGAATCGGAATTAAAAAAGAGAGAGACCAAATATTGATGTTTTTCTGTTATTTTTTTTCCATTTTGTTTCTGTTTTTTCCTGTTTATTATCCTTTTACTGTTCTATTAATGTTCTTTTTTCTCTTTAGTTTTTCAAAATCATTCTGAAATTAATTTTACTAGAAATCAATAATCGATAATTTTGCTGAGAACTGAAACTAGAAAATGAAGAGAAACGGGTACGTTTTACCACTATTTCTTGGATATTTGTATATCTGTTTTCTTTTCCTATGTTTTTGTTCCTTTTTTCCTGTTTGTTTTAAGAAAAAAATATCAGAAAATAAACATGGTCGAAATCTACCCTTTCGGTAGCTCGTCTTTTCCTGTCATGGGCCTCTACGTTCTTCTTTACGCGTTTTTTAATTTCCACAATTGTTTTTATTCTAAGCCGAGGACACATCTGGAGAGGTCGCCGGTTTACTATCACTGTTTACTTTGCGTCGAATTTGTTCCTTACCTATCCCCTTTATTACTACAATCTTGTATACACGTAAAAAAAAAAAAAAAAAAAATAGTATGAAAAACGACGGAAAACTAACATCAGTTTTGTATGATGGTTTGTAATCGGGCTTATAACCAGAATAGCCTGCTGACTTAGGGTACTGAGGGGCAGCAACAGACAAGGCAACAAAAGCAGCTATGATGAAAGCCTGAAAATAAAAAAATTATTTAAAAGAAAAAAAAATAAAGTAATGTAACATTTGCAATTTATCCAAGGCAACCAAAACAGCTAAGATAAAAGCCTGAAAAAAAAGTTGAAAAGGAAAAGAAAACCATAAGTGATTTATTTTGTTCGTTCTCAATGAGGTATTTGGTGCTTCTTTACAGAATCGAAACTTTTTAAGTATTTAACTAAAAAAAATGAACTTTTTCATAGTGCAAAAAATAAAAAATATTTGATTTTAATTAACCTCAATTTGGAACTAATTTACTTATAAATATTAATGCTTTTCCAGCAACCATAATAAAGCAAAACTAAAAACAAATAGCTATAATTAAATGTAAAAGATTTTTTTCAAGTTAATTTCTATCAGCCTGAAACTTAAAAAATTACAGTACGTTTAAATTTCTTCAAACTTACTCAACACGAGCGATAAGTCATAAATTATAAGTTTTTTTTAATTAGAAGCCAACAAATCCAAATACAAACCAATATCTATTTTTTTTTAAACAAACCAAAGAAAACAAAATTGAAATACAAAAAAAAAAAAAAAAAAAAAAAAAAAACAGTATGGTCCCTTTCTTGTTTATTGTAATAAAATATATGCATTTGATATGTGATATGATATGCATGTGATAAAAGATCTTAGTATACTGTGAACAAAAAAAAATCAAAGTATATTAGTAGGAAAAAAATGAAACATTAAAATTAAATAAATTTGGTTGATGAATAAAAATTTAGTACAGTTGATGTTAAATAAAGATTTAAACAACATAAAAATAAAACACAAATTTAATCCACTTTTATGCTTCCAAGCCAACCCTGAAACACTGCAAGATTCCTTAAAATAGTGAAAATCCCTTTTATGGATTAAATAAAAAAAAAAAAACTAGTTTAATTACCCAAAAAAAGGAGCGACATTAAAATTTAAAACGAGCAAAAATTATTCCGTATATGAAAGGGGCTGTCCCCTCCTCAACGCCTCGCTCTTTACGCTAAATCTTTTTGTTGTGTTAAGAAATAGATTGGTCAGAAAGTCAAACTTTAGCGTAAAGAGCGAGGCGTTGATGAGGAGACAATCCCTTTCATATACGGAATATTTTCTTTTCGTTTTAAGTTTTAATGTCGCTCCTTACTTTCAGTTAAAAAAATTGTTTTTTTTTATTTAATTTCTGAACGTTTTTAAATTACTGCAGGTTTTGATTTTGGCTCACCGTACATGAATATTTATAACGAAATTTGCAATATTAATGTTACTTTTTTTGGCTAAATGACCTTCTCGGAAGTTGTTAAACTTTATTTACGAACGTTTTTATTAGTAATAAATATATGTAACTTACGGATTAACTTACGTAACGAACTTCTTTATTCGTTTATTTTTATTACCTATATTAGGGGGATTTGCCCCCCTAGTCAATGCCTTGCTCTTTACGCTAAAGTTCGAATTTTTTCCAATTCTATAAGAATGACCTCTTAATCACAAATGCCGTTAATTAGAATAAATAGATCTTATGGAAGTACTAAAAAAAATTTTAGCGTTAAGAGCGAGGTATTGAATAGGGGCAAACCCAATCATATCCGTAATAGTTTCTGTTCGTTTTAAGTTTTGATGTTGAAAAGTTTTCAGTTGAAATGTTTTTCAGTTCAAAACTTGTTTTTTTTTTATTTAATTTCTGATCGTTTTTTTAAATAATGGTGGAAAATCCTTCGCCCCCTTCATAGCAATGTCCCTTTCCCCATGAAAAATTCCTCCATGGACAGATCCTCCCACGTAACCCCGATCTACCCCCTCCCCCCACTATCAGAAAAAATTCCCCCTGAAAACGTCTGTATACTTCCCAATAACCAACGCTGTATGTAAACATTGGGCAAAGTTCATAACTTGCAGCCCATCCCCCGGGAACTGTGGGGGATTAAGTCATCCTCAAAGACATAATTATTATATTTTTTTGATCATGCTGAACAAAATGGCTATCTCGAAATTTTGATCAGGTGACTTTGGGAAAAATATGAGCGTGGGAGGGGGCCTAGTTGCCCTCCATTTTATTGGTCTATTAAAAACGGCAGTAAAATTTTTAATTTATGTTCGAATGAGCCCTCCCGCGATATTCTAGGGCCACTGGGTCGATACGATCACAACTGGAAAAAAAAATAAACAAAAAACAAATAAACCCGCATCCGTAATCTTTTTTCTGGCAAAAAATACAAAATTCCACATTTTTGCAGATACGAGGTTGAAACCTCTACAGTAGGGTTCTCTTATACGCTGATTCTGATGGTAAGATTTTCATTAAGGTACTATGACTCTTAAGGGATGTTTCCTCCTTTTTTCGAAAATAAGGTAAATGTTATCAAGTGCGTAGCTGTTGATGGGCATAACTAAACTTAATAAAACTTATATATTTGAAATCAGAATAAAAATCTTATTCTTTTGATACATCTATTCGTATCAAAATTCCTTTTTTTAGAGTTTTGGTTACTATTGAGCCGGGTCACTCCTTACTCATACGAAGCTTTCAATTTTATCAAACAGTTCGTGGTTTGACTGTAACTGTAAGTAAGGAATGACCCAGCTCAATGGTAGCTGAAACTGTAGAAAACAGAATTTTGATACCAATAGATACCACAAAAGAATCAGATTTTAATGTTGATTTCAAATATATAAGTTTCATCAAGTTTAGTCCTACCTATCAAAAGTTACGTGCCTGAGCAAATTTGGCTGACTTTCGAAAAAAGAGGGAAATACCTCCTAAAAGTAATAGGACCTTAATGAAAATCACACCATCATATTCAGCGTATCAGAGAACCCTACTGGAGAGGTTTCAAGCTCCGATCTACAAAAATGGGGAATTTTGCATTGTTTGCCAGAAGAAAGATCACGGATGCGGGTTTTTTTTTTTTTTTTTTTTTTACAGGGGTGACCGTATCGACCCAGTGGTCCTAGAATATTGTGGGAGGGCTCATTTGAACAGAAATTAAAAGTTCTAGTGCCCTTTTTAAGTAACAAAAAAAATGGAGGGCAACTAGGCCCCCTCCCACGCTAATTTTTTCCCCAAAGTCACCCGATAAAAATTTTGACATAGCCATTTTATTCAGCATGGTCAAAATTATGATAACTATGTCTTTTAGGATGACTTAATCCTTCCAAGTACCCGGGGGGAGGGCTGAAAGTTATGAGCTTTACCCAATGTTAACATATAGTATTGGTTATTGGGAAGTATACAGACGTTTTCAGGGGCGATTTTTTTTTGTAGTGGGGGGGGGGGGGGGGGTCGGGGGATATATGGGAGGATCTTTCCACGAAGGAAGTTTTCATAGGGGAAGGGAAATTGCTATGAAGGGGGCGAAGGATATCCCATCATTATTAAAGAAAAAGATCAGAAATTAAATAAAAAAAACAAGTTTTTCAGCTGAAAATAAGGAGCAACATCAAAACTTAAAATGAACAGAAAATATTGCGCATATGATTGGGTTCACCCCCTAGTCAGCATCTTGCTCTTTAAGCCAAAGATTTTTTAGTACTTTCATAAGAGCTGTTTATTCTACTTGACGGACATTGTGATTAAGCGGTAATTTTTAAGGAATTGGAACAAAATTCGAGCTTTAGCGTAAAGAGCGAGGTATTGAATAGGGGGCAAACCCCCTAATATACGTAATAAAAATCTACGAATATAGAAGTTCGTTATGTAAGTTAATTCATAAGTTACAAATATTTATTACTAATAAAAACGTTCGTAAATAAAATTAAACAAATTTCGAGAAGGCCGTTTAACCAAATAAAAGTATAATTTATACACAAATTTTGTTTTAATTATTCATGTACGGTGAGCCAAAATCAAAATCTGCATTAATTCAAAAACGTTTAAAAATTAAATTAAAAAACAAGGTTTTTTAAACTGAAAGTAAGGAACGACGTTAAAACTTAAAACGAACAGAAATTATTCCGTATATGAAAGATGATGTCCCCTCCTGAACGCCTCGCTCTTTACGCTAAAGTTTGACTTTCTCACAACTCTATTTTTCTTAAACAATAAAAAACTTTAGCGTAAAGAGCGAGGCGTTGAGGAGGGGACAGCACCCTTTCATATACGGAATTATTTCTGTACGTTTTAAGTTTTAACGCCGTTCCTTACTTTCAGTTAAAAAAACTTGTTTTTTTTATTTAATTATCTAAGAAGAATCCAAGTTTGTATCAACAACTTAAGTTTCTGAAAGTACCAAGAATTCAACTTTTGCAAGACAACTCGCTTAATCGTTTAAACAAATAATTAATGAATTGATCCCATATATAAATGAATAATACCATCAAAATGAGACTACAGCATTTTCAATGTTCAATTCAAAAGTTAAATTATGGATAAGAGTTTTTTATTCATTGAAAACCAACCCTCGCCAAGGGAAATTAAGAGCTTTGGTAGACCTGAATTGCAAAAAGTTGTATGTGATTCCAACAATTGTCTCCTAAAATGTTAGCTTAAACTTTAAACATTACCCGCTCTTTTATTCTACATCAGTATGATGTAGTATGATGTAGTATCATCTACTATGATGTATTGGTATGATGTAGTATCATCAATATGATGACCTGCTCTTATATTCTACAGTATGATCGTCCCCTATCTCACCCATTATAAAAACCCGGACCGAGGTGCGAGTACTCCGTACAGCGTAAAAAGATAAGCGACATTAGGTCTTTTCAAGGGTAGGCAAGTCAGATTTCTCTTGAACGCGAAACTTGACTTCGACGTTGCAACACTAAATTTTAAAGAACCTAATTTTAAATTAATTTATTCCAATACTATATGAAAATCGACAATTAGTAGTGCAATGTTATTATTAGATGTTTTTAGGAATTACAAGTAGGTTGCAAAGTCTGGGGTTGGTTACAGGGGCATTTTTAGGGGGTTTCTGACAAAATAGCCCTTCCAAGGTGACCTCAAGTTGCAGATAAGAGAAGAAGAGTTGTTTGTACGCGCTAATGAAAGAGTATGTGGGAGGAGCTGTTTGTTCGCACCGAGAATGAAGAACCAGAAATTATCTGCGGTGAACTTACTGCTAATTATCTTTATACAGTGTCTACATCTAACAAGATTTTAGAATTGGAAAGATTAGAATTTCTAGGAGATAAGTTCTATCATTTTTGTGAACAATGAGGGAAGAACAGTTTTTCAAGAACATCATTGGAGACGAGCATAAAAAAGTCCGAGAAAATTTTTGAAAACAAATATCAATGGGTTTGCAATAAATGTTATTATGTGTTAGTTATTGCTCTGGAAATGTTGAGTGAAGGAGATTGGCTTAGTTTTTCCCCTTATTATTTGTTTGTGGAATGGATTTATTAATTTAGGTTGATATAGGAAGAGTTATGTATTTAATCGTTACGCGTTAGCAAAAATTAAGTTTTTTTTCCCCTAGCGTAGTGTTTTCTAATTATATGGGCTAGATGTTTTGTTTATTTGATAAAATAAACCTAAATCTAAAACTAAGATTTCTAATTTTGAGAGTAAAATTAAGCATACACAATTAGAAGAATGTCTTCATAGCCTGCTTACAAGGACGCGTTACTATTACTGATTCTCCAGGGTTGCCGTTTGGTGGCAAGAAATCCCTAGATTTTAGTGATTTTTTTTCTGATTTAGTGATTTTCCTCAGTAATCTAGTTATTTATGTGACAATTTAGCGATTTTTTGTTTTGGCAATATAAAAAGCACTAGAAATAAGGATAAATCACTAGGGGTGGCACCCTTCACAAAGCCACATAAATTTAACATAACACAAAGCCGTGCCTATTTTTTTGGTATATATGCCTCAAGGGCTGCAGCTCAGACACAGTGGCAGCTCTGGCCACTCTAGCGCCCAAGGCAAAATCTAACGCTCTGAAAAATAGTAACTGCACATTCTCTTACCTTCATGTTTATACTTGTATTTTAGTTTGATGTCTGTATTTCCAACTTGTAAGTTAAAAACTAATATATAAGTTCAGTGTGCTAGAGTATTTATGTATTTTGGATGCTTAAGACCAACGCCCTTTCCATGCAATTCATGCTCCATATAATTGTTAATTTTTTTTTATGCGTTATAACTAGTTAAAGTAGCTATGTTGAAATCAAAACGCACCATAGGTCAAATATTTTATTCTGAAAATTAAAACTCAAAACTTAAAACTCAAAACCCAAAATCAAAACTCAATATTTGCCCAAAACAAGTAAGCTTAATTTTAGAAGACTGGTGAAAATAATTTTAGATTTTGGATTGATTAAATAAAAAAGAGGGTATTGAAATATTAAACAAGCAGGAATTAGTCCACGTATGAGGGTGGCTACACCCTCGTCAATCCCCTCATACTTTACGCTAAACGTTTGAGTGCCATTTTGAAAACATTTTTGAGTGCAATAAATGTGCATCCGATTTCCTCGTAAAACATTTAAACTGAAATCTGCATTGTTTAGAGCAAGCGTACATAAGTGGCAAAAATACTTGTTATTCCATTCCAGTTGTCCTTGTTCTAGAGAATTTTCTTTAAGCACTGGGCACGAAAAGTCTTACTTTAGCTAAGGTGATATTTGGAAGATATTAAGGTTTGAGTTTTGTTCATTTGTTTCTGTTTTTCTTTATATTTTGTTTTTAATTTATCTTAATTAATTTTTTTCCCTTGATTAACTTAAAAAACTTTTCCACAAAACAAGTTTTTCAAAGAAAAGTGAAGAGTTCCATTAAGCCAAGATGAGCAGAAATAAAGTCAAATAATCTTCCAAGCGTAAAACTACGACGTATTACTATCGATAAATGAATGAAACACAAAACGAACAGAAACTACACTAAATAGCCGATTCAAACTCAAAACGAGCAAAAAGTAACATGAATAGGGCTGATAACCTCCGTGCCTTCTCAAGACCAGAACAACACTTGAACTTTACTGAAAAAAAAATGACAGTAGATTTCCAGTTTAATTGACATATACTGATATTTCTTGAAGTTTTGATCATTTTTTTATTTATGAAAGTAAGAAACGTGAAAACATTTAAACCTCATTTTTTCGGTAAAACGCAAATTATGTTCTGGTCTTGAGAAAGCATAGAGGTTATCAGCCCTATTCATGTTAATTTCTGCTCGTTTAGAATTTAACTCGGCTATTTATTGTAATTTCTGCTTTTTTTAGTTTCATTTATTTATTGATAGTGATTTTTGGTACTTTTACGCTTAGAAGATTATTTGACTTTATTAATGCTCATTCTTGGCTTAATGGAGCTCTTAACTTTATTTTGAAAAACTTGTTTTGTCGAAAAATTAATAATTTCTGCTTGTTTATGGAGAAAATAATATTTCATATCTTTTCAGTTTTTTTTCTATAAGAATCCATACTATAGTTGCTATTTGTATATTAGAGAAACTTTTTCAACAATTATTAATCCTGACACAAACAGTATATTTTAATTAAATTTTATAGCTTCGGAAGTTGATCTGAAAAATAAAACTTACTGTCATTCTCAAACGATTCTATCTATGCTCTTTGACAGCCTGGATACATCTACACGCTTTTTATTTGTTTAAATCGTAAGAGCAGAAGAATAGTAGTATCCCCAAAAGTTTTCACTAATTACCCCCAGTCGTTCTCGATATATTGCTGATGTGTCTTATTGACAACAATAAACACAATGCCTTTTGAATTATTTTAAAGCAGCATTTAGCTTCAAAGCCTAATGAGTCAATTGCATAATTGTAGGGAGGTTGACATATCTAAGTTCCCTAAGGACATAGTTGCTGGACCGTTCTACTATGCTGAACAAAATGGCTGTCTAAAAATTTTGACTGGATGCGTTTGGAAAATCAATGGGCTTGAGAGAATAGCTGCTAGCCTTCCAATCTCTTTTTACTCTTAAAAGGGCACCATAACTTTTAATTTTAAATCGAATTATCTCCTTTTAAATTTTCAGGGATATCTCTAGCCATTATAGAGTGGTGCTGCCTATGATATTGTTCATATACCCTTTTAAAACCCTGCATGCATACAGCTTTTTCGTTTAATTGAAACTCATAAGCCCTCCCTAACAGTTTCATCCTAATAGGCTTAGCTTCATTAGTTAGAGTAACTGTAGTGGTAGCACTAAAAGTATACACATAGCGTCTTCTGGCTAGTTCGAAATCCCACAGAATTTATCCCTAAAGGCTAATACAATGTTTCTGGGGGAGGGTATCCACCTTTCAATAATTTTTAATATTAAAAAAGGTACTAGAACTTCTGACTATCAATCCAATGAGCCCTATCTGAAGCTTATACAATCACCCTTTCTATAAAAACCTTACATGCCCCTAGGGCAAGACTAACAACACTTGCCCTAAGGGCTGTGGGGGGACGGGGGGTTGTCATCCTTAAAGACATACTTTTTGGACCTTTTAACTACACTGAACAAAATGGGTATCCCAAAATTGTGATTGGTCCTTGAAGTAATGATATTAGGGCTTTTTTAAAACATTCTTAAAAAAAAACCTTTCAGTTTTAA
Source organism: Artemia sp. Qi Xiang Cuo (assembly GCF_049724085.1). Classification (NCBI taxonomy): domain Eukaryota; kingdom Metazoa; phylum Arthropoda; class Branchiopoda; order Anostraca; family Artemiidae; genus Artemia; species Artemia sp. Qi Xiang Cuo. The sequence goes on along the minus strand of NC_142810.1, from coordinate 13,719,554 downwards.
TGATTGAATTTTAATGTAAGTTTCTTTTATATTGTTTTTTATTCTCTTCGTTTGTTTTGCTGAGGACGGCCCTTGGATATAGGGTCGAAATATTCATTTAAAGTTGCGTTCCACTGTCTTGTATAAAAATTCCCCTGTTGTTCTACTTATTGTTTGTGGGCGTGAGAGAGGGGTTAGTTGCCCATCAATCACTTTTTACTATTAAAAGGGGTACTGGCCCCTATAATTTTCAATCGAATGAGCCGTAGAACAACAAATGGCCATCTCAAGATTTCTTTCAGATGTATTTCGGGAAAATACGAGGTTTGGGAGGAAGTATCCACCCTTTAATCATTCTGAATTTTAAACAGGGCACAAAAACAATTGATTACCAATCCAATGAGCCCCTTCGTAAGTTTATACAATGTTCCTTTCTATATAAACCTTATTTGCACCAGGGCATAACTTACAACCCTTGCCCTGAGGGTTGAGAGGGGGGGTCATCATCAAAGACTTAACTTGCAGATGTTTCAACTACATAGAACAAAATGGCTATTTCAAAATTTTGATTGGATGTGTTTGGGGAAATAGTGGGCGGGGGGGCGGGGTTAGTTTCCCTTCAATCACTTTTAATATTAAAGAGGGCTCTTTCAATTTCCAATCGAATGAGTCTTTTTCAAAGTTTCTACAACAACAAATGGCCATCTCAAAAATTCTATCATATGTATTTCGAGAAAATATGAGCTGTTGGAGGGAGGGTATCCACCCTCTGATCACTTTGGATCTTAAAACGGTACTAAAACTTCTCGTTACAATCTATTTAGCCCCCTAGGAAGTTAACACGACCACCCTTTCTATAAAAACCTTATATGCCCCCAGGGTATAACCTACAACCCTTACACTGAAGGCTATAGATGGGGGATAGTTATCCTCAAAGACATAATTTCCGGACTTTTTAACTACGCTGAACAAAATAGCTGTCTTAAAATTGGGATTTGATGTGTTTAAGGAAATGGTGGGGTGATAAGGGGGTTTTATGGCCTCCAATCACTTTTGACTATTAAAAGGGGACTAGCCCCTTCAATTTGCAATTGAATGAACCGTTTTCAAAGTTTCTACGACAACAACTGACCATCTCAAAATGTCTATCAGATACATTTCGCGAAAATACAAGGTGTGGGGGGGGGGGTATCCACCCTCTGATCACTCTGAATCTTGAAAAAGGGGACTAGAACTTCTTATTCAATTCAATTTAATTCAATTCAATTCAATTTTATTTGAATAAAAACATAACACAAACATCAATAACAATAAAGATCCTAGAAGATAACTTGTTAAAGACCAAAAAAAGAAAAAAAAATTTAAAGTAACACTGAGAAAAAAAAATAATAGAAGAATAAAACATTGGTAATTAGAGCAAATTTGTTAAAAATGGAAAAATTAAATTATAATATCAAGTTTTGTTATATTTTTATATAACTTTCAGAAACGTGTGTCTAGTTCATCACTGGAGGGAATGTTGTTTCGTTGAATAATAAATTTGTAAATGACAGATTGCTGGGCAGCACTAGAAACACATTAAAGAATTATAAGGGCTCTATTGGATGAACGGAGACAATGGACTTCCAAATTAGTAATATTATAATAGGTTAGTACTTGAGGAAGTTAGTAGTTAGTTAGTAGTATTGTGGAAAGCAGAGTAAGCAAGCGATAAGTTTAGTTTTTGTATGATTTGATCAAGTGGAGCTATTCCAAAATCTGAATACAAATCACGAGTTGGATATAGACGGGGAAGGCAAAAAACTGCTGTAATGGCACGGTTTTGGGCAAATTTGAGTTTTTTTAGTAAAGGACCGTTTTGTATTTCCCCAAACAGATCCGCAATAAGAAAGGTAAGGAAAAATAAAGGAGTAATAGAGGGTAGCTAGGATGTCAGGGGGAAGAAAATAATTCACACGGTTAATCATAGCAACTTGTCTCAAAATTATTGCTGTTGTATAAGAAATATGATTAGAGAATGACAAGCATGAGTCAATAAATACACCAAGAAAATTGGCAACCTCCACTTGTGGGAGGATGTCGGGGGAGTACTTGAGACCAAGAGCAGGTTGGATTATGTCTTTGTTGTAGGGGGTTGTGAATAATACTACTTGACTGATTTTGCTATTAATGGTCATGTTATTCGTATGGCACCACGCCTGGACTCGGTTCAGAAGGACTTGGGCAGACGTTATTGCTAATGGTAGATTGATGCCAGTGATGAAGAAGTTGCTGTCATCAGCAAATAATACAGGATACACTGAAGGGCCCAGGTCTATAACAAGATCATTGATATATAGGAGAAATAAAATAGGGCCTAGAACGGAGCCTTGCGGAACACCCCTCCGAACAGGTAAGGGCTGAGAGTATACTCCACCCAGGCTCACACTCTGTACCCTTCCAGATAGATAAGATTCAAACCAAGAGAGGGGAGCACCACGAATACCATAACTATTTAATTTACTTTTTAAAATACTATGATCGACCATGTCAAAGGCCTTAGAAAAATCCAAAAATAAGCCCAATACAGTTTTTTAAGGTCGAGTTGTGAGCGTATGAACTGTGTGGCGTCAATTAGAGCGTGAGAAGTTGAGAATTTCGGCCTAAAGCCATATTGGTGAGGAGAAATCAAGGATACGAAGTGCTGACTGTCAAACAGAAAGGGAGACAGACGTCTGAAGATGATTCTCTCGAGCACTTTGGATATAACAGGAAGAATTGAGATTGGACGATAATTACCTATCTCAGTTGGATCGCCCTTTGTAAGAACTGGAATAACAATGGCTGACTTTAGTAAATCAGGGAAAACTCCAAGGGTTAGAGATAGGTTGGCAATATGCTTGATGGGCTCGTAAACAAAAGGAGAAATGGTCTTCAGGAGCTTATTACTTAATCCAAGACAGTCAGGATTAAAACTATTAGGGAGAGAACCGATGATTTGAAGTACCTCATTGCTATCAGTTGGGCAAAAAAACATTGATCTAAAATTGAAGCAAGGGAATACAGCCTGTGAGGAGGAGCGGGATTCAGTATGAGGAACATTAGAAAAAAAATTATTAAATGCATCAGGTGCATGTAAGGGGTCAATTAATCTATCATTTGCGTCTTTAAGGCGAATAGGTATAGACTTTGATTTTCTATTTTTTGAAAGTATATCATTAATGGTGGACCAAATCTTTTTCAGGTTCCCTTTGCAATTGAGAATTGTTGTATAATAATAATTTTTCTTCGCTTCATGGATGAGTTTAGTGTATAAGTTTTCATAATGTTGCAATCTTTGGTAGCAATCTTAAATTTAATCCGATTTAAATTTTTTACCGATTAAATTTTAAATATCAAAATTTAATCGGTAAGAATGGGTGCATAAAATAGCTTGGGTCGAAAATCAGTAAAACAGAAGACCAAGAAACATTGCACCAGGTGGTTTAAGATGGTGTAGCTTTTGTTTGAAGGTTTAGTTTTCTTTGGGAATCAACACGTTGCTAAGGTTTGAATATTTAAGGATGAATAGCATCGTCATATCTAACTAATTAATTTTACTTATTGATTTTCTCAGTTCAACGTGGCAACAAAATAAGATACAACATTGCCCTAAAAATTTCATAATTTTGGAAAAACTAAAAGAAAATTAACAGAAAAACAGTTTTCAGGTAGCTTAATTCATTTTTTCCGTTGATAAAGGCTCCCGAACATGGAGTCAAAATATTCAGATTTTCTAATTATTATTTAAAGTTTTTTTAGTTTTGTCTTACTGCAATGTTTAAATATTATACCCATTTTCTCTCTATATTTCTATTTTAAAAATTTTCGGCTGGTTGGGGTGGGGGAGGCATTGTGGTGTTAATTAGGGCTGGGACTCCCTAGGTTTTCAAAATATCTAATTCTAATTTTTAATCTATTTACCAGTAATTCAAGCTTTCATTTTTAATTCTAGGTCCCCTCGAATTAAAAACTTTGAAAAAGTAAAAAGAAATCTCCCCAATCCCTTTGCTCCTAGTAGCACTTGTGCCCCTCCCTTTTTTAAGCAATCTTACCGGTGGTAGTCATTATGCCCCCTACCTCGGTACTATTTGTGCCAGTAAGCACATTAATGTCATATTTATATTGCACAAAAAATTCTTAAATAAGAGGGGAGCTGTTACCTCACAGTACCCGTCGTACAGGTTTCGTCAAAAAATAGTCCATGGAATAAAGGAATATACAAAAATTAACTTTTATCCCAGTTCAAACCTTCTTCTATGTTTATCCGAAGTCCGTCTCCCAAAAGAAAGCATTGAAAATATCTGTATATAGAAAAATAAGAATTGTTATCATTAACCATCAGTAAAACAAGTTTCCAGACAACACTGGCCCCCTCCCCTAGGAAATTTTCCCGTGGCAATTGTGATCCTCCTAATCCTTGCATTCCCTCTTTGACTTCCTTTTTAAGTACATAGAGTAATCTTTTACATTACACAAAAATAATATTTTTGTAATAAGGGGGATCTATCACCAAGCAGCTTCTGTATTCCAGGCCTTTTCCAAAATATTTTTATAAATGAAGGGAGATTTGATCTGTATTTCTAAGCTCACGGGTTATAACAAACTTGGGCATAAAGGAAGCAAAGAATTTTTTTTTCATAGATTTTGGTATTAATGTTTAATTGAGAGTGTTCAGGTCTTTTTTTTTTTTTTTCTTTTTTCTTTTTTTTAATGAATTTTTTAAATGGTTGATAATTATAGGATTGCAGCCGTATTTTATAAGGCTTTTCTAGCCTTACCCGGGCGGTTGCTTGTATATAGTTTATTTTGTAATTAGTAGTAAGTAAAGCAAGTCAAGTCAAGTTAGAGGAAGCAAGAGATGAGCGGACACGTGAAAATCAATGCGGATTTCGAAGAGGGAGAGGGTACACTGACCAGGTCTTCCCTCTTCGCCTTATTCTCCAACAGTGCGAACGCTACAAACTCCCCACAATTAACATTTTCCTTGATTTTGTGGCTGCTTTCGACTCTGTCACTCGCAAAAACCTTTGGCAAATCATGTTGGAAGATGGTATGCCGGTTGAATTCATACAGCTGTTGAAGGCCTACTACAAACATTGCAAATCGACATTAAGAGTGCTGGGCGAAGAAACTAAGCCCTTCAATGTTGAAATTCGTGCAAAACAGGGGTACATATTGTCATCTGTTTTGTTTAACTACTGTATAGACTGGATTCTAGAGAGTGCACTCTTGAGTTTTGATGGTGTTGTTATGGGATTGGGCATTAGCGTGTTTGACCTGGACTACGCGGCTGAAATTGACGCTCTTGCTGCTGATCCAGCAATTGCCCAATCAACGTTAAATGAAATAGCACATTTCTCTCAGCTACTGGGTATGAAAATCAACACGGCCAAAACCAAAGTCATGGAGCTAAACATACAGTCGGATTATCAGCATGTGCTTTACGGACAAGAATTGGAAAAAGTCGACAGCTTTACCTATCTTGGCTCAATAATAGACTCTCGTAGAGGCTGTGACCTTGACATACAGAACAGAATCAACAAAGCCCAAGCCATCTTCTCACAATTCCACCACCATTTGGGGATCCGGCGGGAGATCAGCATGAAGAAATAACTTTCTGTCTATAAAGCGGCTGTTAGATCTGTTGTCTTCTATGCAGTCGAAACTTGGCCACTGAAGGCGCTTTGTCTCCATGATTTGGAAGTCTTTGACCACCGCTGTCTACGAAAAATCCTGAGGATTCGATACTCCAATAGAATCTCAAATGTTGATGTGTGCCACCGCTGCTGTAACATGGAACCCACCGCCATGACTGTCAACAGAGTAGACTGCGTTGGCTTGGTCAAGTCCTTAGAAGACCCAATGACTGCATCATAAAGCAAGTGCTTCTAGCTGCCCCATTGCCAGATTGGCGCAGGCGACCTGGCGGTCAATTTAAGAATTGGTGGACAACTGCCAAAAACGATCTCGACCCCATTCACAGATTTCGAAGTTTGGCAGAAAGTAGGAGAACTACTGACTCCAGTTTGCTGAAGAGCTGGTACAAGGTCGCGACAAATGGGGGTCAATCATACATAGTCATCTAGATGCCGGGTGAGGCGTCCGCGTCTGGTCCCGCAACAAGTACAAGTACAAGTAAGTAATAGCAGAAGGCTCATTCGAATGTAAATTAAAAGTTTCAGTGCCATTTTTAAGTAAGGAAGAAGATTCTGCCACAGCCAAGTTGCACTTTTCAGCATTTTGTGACACAAAACAGTAACTTTGCCAAAGGAGGAAGAAAAAGTTAAACAAAATCATAATATCTTGACTCCATGTCTTGGTGCATTTATCATAGGCAATACAGTAGCGTTGCCTAAGTAAAGAGCGATGTGGTCACAAAGTATTATTCATTTATTTTATTGCATATTTTTGGCTTTTTGATTTTTTGGTTTGTTTTAAACCAGAGCACCAGTTTTAGCACCAGTTTGTTTTAAACCAGTATCAAAGGAATTGTAGAATTAACCCCCTGGTCCCCTGTCAGTGTTCATGCGAGACATCCTTAAAAAAATTGTTTGAAAAAGTCGCCTTGAAAGCCATGGAGATGATGAACATTACAACGAATAATGGATAACTCAGCAGGGGCAGATCCAGGATTTTTTTAGGGGGGGGCGCGCAAAACAGGTCGATCTGATAAACTTGCGTTAGGGGCAAGTTTAATTAACACAAACTTGCGTTAATTAAGTAAATTACACTACTTTAGACTATGTTAGGGGGGTGCGCGCGCCCTAGCCCCCTGGATCCGCCACTGTAACTCAGACCCCTTCCCCTCTAAGTAACTGTTCAGGGATGATTACCGTACCGAAGTATTCTTATGCGAAGACTAAACTCGAATCTAAAAGACTGGGTTTGAGGGAGGGAGTAGCAAACTACCTAACATTAAACAAAGCCTTGGATTTAACAATGCATAGTAATACACACTGACTTAAGACTAATATGTGGAAATTGGAGTTCAAGTTCTAAAACACTAAGTTTAGATTTAAATACACCATTTAATGTTACCACTACTAACAAATCACTACGGTACGTAGCCGTTTGAGGTCAAAACATCTATACACGCTCCTCCTCTAGTCCAATCTGTTCGAAGCCTCCATTTTTACACCCTCCTAGGAAGTTCTCATTTCCCTTAAGTCTTTTTTTATGACATCCTCCCACCCAAACCACGGGCGACCTGATTTCCGTTTAGCCCTAGACAGTTGGCCTAAAAGGACAATTTTTGGTAATCTGTCATCACTCATTCACAGAATATGCCCTAACCATTTCCTCCTTTCTCGCATTATAGCCTTGGAAAACGGGGTTGAATGACACTCTTCGTAAAGCCTACTGTTAGAATTATGGTTAGACAGTCGGGTACCCAAAACAATTCGTAGGCAATTTCTCTGGAAAACATCCAGCAAATCTTCCTCCGTTTTTAAAGAGCCTGTACCTTAAAACCATGTTTAACCTCTGTCATCACTGTAGCCTCCAATATTCTAATCTTTGTTAGCAGACTTATTTTCCTGTTCTTCCAAACGTTTTTCAATTGTGATAATATACCCCGAGCCTTGGCTACTCTATTTTGAACATCCTTCAAGGCATCCAATTAAATAAAATGACAAGTTGTTTCAACTGAAAGTAAGGAGCAACATTAATACTTAAAATGAATAAAAACTATTAAGTATATAAAAGAGGATTGCTCCTCCTTAGCGCCTCGCTCTTTACGTTAAACTTTCTTAATAATTAAAAAAAAGCTTCTTTTTGTTGTAATTAAACGAACCATGTGTTTCAGGAGTTGTTCTTAAAGAATTTGGACAAAATTCAAACATTAGCGTGAAGAGCGAAGTGTTGAAGAGGAGAAACCCCCCTCGTACGTATACGTAATAATTTTTGCTTGTTTTAAGTTTTAATGTTGCTCCTAACTCTCGGTTGAAAAAACTAGTAATTTCTGATCGTTTTTTTTAAATAACCCCAGGAATTCTGGCTCCACCACCACTGAAATATTCCTTCTCCCGTCAGATATATTCTTTAGAAAGTTCAATTCTGGTTAAAATTTACCCCGGACAATTGCCCTTAACACGTCAACGCGGAAAATTGAGTCGGTAAAGAGAAAGCAAGACATTAGAAGAATTTTGCATAGTGGCAAATTCCCCCAATAAGAAATTTCCTCTGGAAACATCCCTCCCCATGGAACTGTCTCCCCATTGAAAATCCCCTGGTAGAAAATCCCCCAGCTTAAGCACCACTGCACAAATGCAAGAGCCGTTGGATTTGAATGAAAAATATTTTGAAAGTACTGTAAGACATTAGCGTAAAGAGAAGGTATCGAAGAAGAAATAACCTCTATCATATACTGGATAATATATGTTCTGTCTTGAAGTCCACTGTTGCTCCATCAATATTTTTCTTTTTTTGTAGTATATCCAGAGGGAGTCGTTGAAGACGAGGGATGGAAATGGGGTTAGACCCTAGATAGAGGCAACCGCTTAGGGATCGCCCACTTTGATCAGGTTTTCAATTTGATGTCATACTTGAGTGGGAAGGGGATGCTGTAATTATTTTTCCCCGGGTGTTACCAACCCTAGGAAAGACTCTGATCCAGGATTTCTCTAAGTGCGAGTACCTAAAATATCTGAAATATCCAAGTGTACAAATTAAATATCCATATATCCAAGTTTAACGTTTGTACAACAATGCTTCAAGAATGATATTCATCTCTTAAAACAATTAAACCCTAAAATATTTGTTAGGAGGATGGAGGTTAGAATATAAAAAAAATATTACTTATAGGGTAATTGTTTTCATGGTTTTAAAGCCATGAAGCAAAACAAACCTGTTTTGAAGGACATTCCCCATGGATGCCAGTAAGGGTTGACACCCCATTCCGAAAACAAGAAGATTTAAAAACTGTACGTAAAGATGAAATGAGACATATTAACATTTAAACATACTGGAAATAAAGTTCTTAAAAAAATCTTTGGGCATGGCTCATAATGACCCACCAGCTTTTTTCAAACTCCATACCCCTAGGCGTCTGAATATGAACTTTTATGCACAAATCACATTACCTAATACGTTAAAATCATAATTAGGCATAGGAAGGGGGTAGCCTCCTCCTCAACACCTCGCTCTTTACGCTAATGTTTTCTTGTACTTTTAAGAAAAGCTTCTCATTGTCGTATTAAATGACCCATGGGTCTCAGCAGTCGTTAATTGGGACAAAATTCAAACTTTAACCTAAAGAGTAAGGTGTTAAGGAGGCGCACAAAATCGAGTCAGTAAAGAGAAAGCAAGACATGTAATGAAATTGCGTATAGGAATTCTGGCAAATTCACCAGCATACGATTTCCCTGAAAATTTCACCCCCAGGAAAATTTCCTCTCCTTGGAAAATTTTCCCCGTGCAAAGTCCCCCAGCCAAAAATTCGTTCTCCCCTCCCCACCCAAAAAATATATACCTATCTCCCAAAATACTTATACTTTACAAATACTATACGTAAACAATGGGCAAATACCATAACTTAAAGACCTTTCCCCATGGGCTGTGGGGGGTCATTTTATCTCCAAAAACATAGTAATTATGCCTTTCAACTCTGCTGAATTTCAGAATTTTGATCAGACAATTTTTCGGAAAAAGGTGGCGTGGAAGGGGGCCTAGTTGCCCTCCAGTTTTTAGAACTTTTAATTTTTGTTAGAATTGTTCCTCTCCTGATTTTCTGGGCCCAATGGGCCGATATGATCACCCCTGGGGAAAAAAATAAAATAGAAAAACACACATCCGTGATCTTTCTTCTGGCAAAAAGTAGAAAATTCCACATTTTTGGTAGATAGGAACTTGAAACCTATGTAGTAAAATTTTCTGATACGCTGAATCTGATGGTTTGATTTTCATTAACATTCTATGAATTTTAAGGGGTCTTTCTTCCTTTTTTCGTAAATCAGGCAAATCTTTTCAGGCTCGTAACCTTTGATGGGTATAAAAAATAACTTAATAAAACTTATATATTTAAAATCAGCATACAAATTCAACTCTTTTAATACATCTATTGGTACAAAAATTCTATTTTTTAGAGTTTTGGTTAGTATTGAGCCGGGTCACTGCTTAATTTCAGTTTTTTTACAACGAAACGTTTGATTTTCCACTTTCATAGTACAAGTACAACGCTAAATAAGAAAAAAATTCATTCGTACTGTAAATTGTTACTTTTTATCGATGGGTGTGACTATAATGTGGCTCGCGCATTATACATTAATAGCAATCTCTGCTCGGTCCAAGGTCAACTTCTTACAGGAGCTTGTAAAGAATATTGGGGATTTTATATGAAGAGTTAAAGGTTAGGAAAGTTAGAATAGCGAAACTAAATGTGGGAAAACTATGTGAAAAAAAAAGTGAAAGTAACAAATTTATTTTCTAGAAATGAAATTGAAGAAAAACAGAGGAATTGAGTTAGTTCTAGAATCTCTCAGTATAGACCTAATACCATAGGATAGAAGAAAAAAAGAAGAAGACTTTAAAAATATGTATTAGACAAGCATTTTGTTTAGTTTTCAATATTATTTTTCAATATTCTTCAAGTGCCACCTTTTGTTAGAAACCGCCATATTGTTGCGAAATAAGTATTGCTGAGCTTATGAAGGCCGTTTAGGAGGTAATTCAGAATTACCTGATAAAACTAGAGCTTCTGGATCACGAGTGGGCCCACCTTCTCAAATAGTTATGTTATTATGTAGTTCTTTCTGTTTGTATCTGTTTTTCTTGCCAGTTTTGCTTTTTCTTTCTTTTCTTGTTTGTGCTCTTTCTTTTTCTGTTGATTGTCTTTTTCTGAAGACAGGTTATTAATAAAATTCACTATAAACTCTGTTTGTTTCTATTCGTCTTAGCCGAGTGGTTGGTGCGCTGTATTCTGAATCCTTTATCGGAAGGGTGAAGGTTCGAATCCTAGTGCATCCAATTATTTTGTTTGGGACGGGGGTCAGTGGTGAGACTATAAGCTCAGCCAGAATCGACCCAGCTCTGAATTGGCACCTGAAAAAATCTGGGGAAGGTAAGCAGGAAGGGTGTGTGAAAGCACACGATGGCTGGCCTACATCCTCCCATTGCATTTCCTGGCTGAAGGGCCTTGATCAGATCAGCACCGCTGATCTTAAAGACGGAGATCAGCACCGCTGGTTTGGACTTTAAGGGTCTATTACCGTATCCTTTACTTTTTACCTTTATCCTATTTATTAAAAAAAGAATATATGGAAGGTTCAGTTCTAATTCTCTTCCCATAGCTCTCGAAACTGTCCCAAAAATACCCAAAACTGTCCTTTCTGCATCCTTGTGGCAATAGCCATCAGTGAAAACAACCCTTTTCAGTGAAACCGACCTTTCTAATGCGTAGAGTCTACTAGCCCAATCCCTGGAGCTTCTGTTATAGAGGAATTAGGGTTGATTGTGTATTTGAGAAGTTAGTCGATGGTTCACCTTCTTCTTATCTGTATGTTTGCTTTCACCATTATACAAAAGACAATATCAGTAATATAGCCTCTATTGGCTCCATCATATCCCTCATCCGATATACTGTTAAAGTTGCTAACACCTTTTTCGGTATCATTCCAAGAATATGCATCCCGGTTTCGGAGAATTTCTTGGTATGTGTCCGAGAATTTCAAGAATGATGCGTTATCTAATCTTGCGTAATCATTCAAGCTGTCGGTGAGAAAATACAATACGTCCTGTGATAGCCCTCACATCTGGTCTTTTGATATAACAGCTGAACCAACAACATTTTAGCTTCTAAGCAGTTTTCCAAAGATTTTATGAAATTTATGTCTGATGTAGGAATCGAACTTGAGACCCATCATTTCATATGGTAAAAGAACAAAACGTTGCTTGACTAAGCCAACAAGTCATTGATTATATTATATTCTCAAAAATAAATTCTAGGCAATCACTGTATTGTTTCTAGGACGCAAGCCATCTGGTGTTAAGCGTCACTACATCGTAACAAGAGGATTGCGGAAGCAATTTCTCAATTGGGGTTGGATATATGGTAAAGGCTATCGGTGATTTGTTTCCTGGCACCTTTTTTTGGATCATTCCGAGAAAATGCAAACCACAGTTATTTGAGATGCTTGCTGGACAAACATATTCTTTTGATGGTTAATGAAACTTGTTTCGATCTCCAAAAATTGTAATGACTACAACCGGACAGGTATTATTTATGTATTGTAATGGTCCTGAGCACATCAGTTTTCCATTACCTGGGCATGCACATAAGTTTGGATCCCCACATTTCCCTTCAGGCCCCTGTGTCCCCTCCAGTACCCAATTATCTCCCCCCTGATTTTTTCGGGGGGAGGGGAACAGAATTTTTTGTTTTTTTTTATACACAGGAACGCAGTCACACGTATTACTCACAAATGTCATAACCTCCAGTCAAAGCAGAAAGTTTCACTGGAATACTCACCACATTGACTCCTTCAACAAAAAGATATGTTTCGAAGTGTTTCATATGTTCATCTATAAGCACAACCCCCTCTTCCCAGTTTCCAACAACACGTGCAGAAAAAGAAAACTGAATCTGGTCACTGTGGCCAACAAAAAAGAAACCAGCTATTGCAAGTTCTCTGGTATCAATGAAATCTTTTGACCACCTACTATTAAACGTCCTTAATCTAAAATCCTGTCGTTTAAGAGCATACCTTCCACTTCTGACAGTAAAGGTCGGGAGGTATACCTTGGTGGTTGCAGATGAAAATTAATCGTATCGGTCCAAAATTTCATTGCGTCCAGTTAAATTAGGACGCTTCACTGGAATGTTTCCCGCATCAACTCCTTGAACAAAAGGACATGTTTCAAAGTGTCTTCTATGTTCATCTATAGGCAAATCACCCTCCTCCTGATTTCCAACCAAACATGCACAAAAAGCAAACTGAACTTGGTCACTGTGGTCAACAAAAAAGAATCCAGTTTTTGCGAGTTCTTTGGTATCCCTGAAATTCTTTGACCACATTCCATTAAATGTCATTAGTCTAACCCTCTCATTTAAGAGCAGTGCATTTTTATCTGACCAAAATTTTTAGGATATACATTTTAAAACTTGTTTGTCATGATATGTGCAACTATGTGATACCTATCTTTAAATTTTGTTTCTTATACCATTCCAGTGCAAAACTAATATTGATCAAAACATTCAATGAATCAACTACCGTCGATGACGAAGCACATGGTACTAATAAGGCGGCTTCATAATAAAGCAAACAGTAGCTCAGAAATACAGGCACAAAGAGAGAGAAAGAGAGAGAAAAGTAAACAGCGACTCAGAAACACGGGTAAAGAGAGAGAGAGGGTGACAAGAACACCTAAAACACACAAAGTAAGAAACACAGGTACGGAGAGAGACAAGCAAAAAGCCACTCAAACATACTGGAACAGAGAGAAAAAAAAAGGCAAAAACACCTACAAACACTCACTGTCAGACAAAAAGGCAAGCAAACAGATGCAGAAGCAGGCAAACAGCCGCTCAGGCCCACAGGCAGAGAGAGAGAGAGAGAGAGAGAGAGAGAGAGAGACAAAAACACATTCAAAATCACAAAGTCAGACACAAAGACACACACAGAGACAAGAAAACAGCCGCTCAGACACAAAGGCACAGAGAGACAGATAGAGCAAAATAATGCATACAAACAAACAGAGTCAGACACATAAACATATAAGGACACACACAGACACAAGCAAACAGCCGCTCAGAGATACAGGCATAGAGAGGGAGACAGAGAGACAAGCAAACGGCCGCTCAGGCACACAGGCAGAGAGAGAGAGAAGCAAACAGCCACTCAAACACGAAGGCAAACAGAGAGAGAGGAAAAAAACAACACAAACATAATGAGTCATACACACAAACACACAAAACAGACGCAAAGACAAGCAAACACTTGGTCAGGCACAAAGGCAAAGAGAGAGAAACAAACAAACAGCAGCTCAGACACACAGGCGGAGAGATCATTTGCTAATAGAGCTCTTTTAGGGATAGACGAGTTGGTTGAATTACTTTTCTTTCTAGGTGGGCACCCACCATTAGAGTAATCCAGCGGTATTGCGCTGCCTGTGATTTTTAAACTCTCTCTCTGTGTGCCTGTGCGTCTGAGCAACTTTTTGCTTATGTCTCTGTACCTGTGTTTCTGAGCGGATGTTTGCCTGTCTCTGTGTCTTATTCTATGTGTTTGTATTTTTAACTCTGTGTGTTTGTATGTGTCTATGAATCTCTCTCTCTCTCTCTCCCTCTCTCTCCCTCTCTCTATCTCTCTTTCTCTCTCTCTCTCTCTCTCTCTCTCTCTCTCTCTCTCTCTCTCTCTCTCTCTCTCTCTTTCTCTCTTGCTCTCTTTCTCTCTCTTTCTCTCTCTCTGAGATAGCCATTTTGTTCAGCGTAGTTGATTTCCAGATAGAAAATATATTTTTGAGGAGGACATTCCCCCACAACCCTCACGGCAAGGGTATTAAGTTATGCCCTGGGGGAATATAAGGTTTTTATTGAAATCTTTGTCATAGAAACTTCAAAAGAGGCTCATTCGATTGGAAATTCAAAGGGCTAGTGCCCTTTTTAATAGTCGAGAGTGATTTGAAGGCACCTAGCCACCCTCTCACGCCCACCATTTTCCCAAACACATCCAACAAAAATTTTGAGATAGCCATTTTGTTCAGCGTAGTTGATTTCCAAATAGAAAATATGTTTTTGAGGAGGACGCACCCCCAAAACCCTCGGGGCAAGGGTTTTAAGTTATGCCCTGAGGGAATGTAAGAACGATGTTTTCACAATGTGCTATTTATTATTTTTCCTTTGGAGCAGGGCACTTGATATGAAAGGGGTCGTCGTAGAAACTCCAAAAATGGTTCATTCGATTGGAAACTGAGAGTTATAGTGCCCTTTTTAATAGTCAAAAGTGATTGGAGGGCAACTAGTCCCCCCACGCCCATGATTCCCCCAAACACATCCAATGAAAATTTGAGATAGCCATTTTGTTCAGCAATGTTGATTTCCAGGTAGAAAATATGTTTTTGAGGAGGACACTCCCCCGCAACTCTCAGGGCAAGGGTTTTAAGTTATGCCCTGAGGGTATATAAGGTTTTATAGAAGGCGTTGTCGTAGAAACTTCAAAACAGGCTCATTCGATTAGAAATTCGAAGGGCTAGTACCCTTTTTAATAGTCAAAAGTGATTGGAGGGCCACTAGCCCCCCCCCCACGCCCATTATTCCCCCAAACACACCCAATCAAAATTTTGAGATAACTATTTTGTTCAGCGTAGTTGATTTCCAGATAGAAAATATGTTTTTGAGGAGGACACTTCCCCACAATCCTCAGGGCAAGAGTTTTAAGTTATGCCCTGGGGGCATATAAGGTTTTATAGAATGCGTTGTCGTAAAAACTTCAAAACAGGCTTATTCGATTGGAAATTCAAAGGGCTAGTACCCTTTTAATAATCGAAACTGATTGGAGGGCAACTAGCCCCCCGCCCATGCCCATCATTCCCCCAAACACATCCAATCAAAACTTTGAGATAGCCATTTTGTTCAGCGTAGTCGATTTCAAGATAGAAAATATTTTTTTGAGTAGGACACTCCCCCACAACCCTCAGGGCAAGTGTTTTAAGTTATGCCCTGGGGGCATATCAGGTTTTTATAGAAGGTGCTGTCGTAGAAAATTCAAGACAGGCCCATTCACTTGGAAATTCAAAGGGCTAGTGCCCTTTTTAATAGTCAAAAGTGATTGGAGGGCAACTAGCCCCCCCCCTCGCCCTTTTTTCCCCCAAACACATCCAATAACAATTTTGAGATAGCCATTTTATTCAGTGTAGTTGATTTCCAGATAGAAAATATATTTTTGAGGATGATATTCCTCCACAACCCTCAGGGCAAGGGTATTAAGTTATGCCCTGGGGGCATTTAAGTTTTTATTGAAATCTTTGTCATAGAAACTTCAAAAGGGGCTCATTCGATTGGAAATTCAAAGGGCTAGTGCCCTTTTTAATAGTCGAGAGTGATTTGAAGGCACCTAGCCCCCCTCTTACCCCCACCATTTTCCCAAACACATCCAATCAATATTTAGATAGCCATTTTATTCAACGTAGTTGAAAGTTTTGGAAATTAGGTCTTTAAGGGTGACAACCCCCCACAGCCCCCAGGGCAAGGATTGCAAGTTGTGCCCTGGGGGCGTATTAGGTTTTTATTGAAAGCGTAGAGGCTTCAAAAGGACTCATTCAATTGGAAATTGAAAGGGCTAGTGCCTTTTTTAATAGTTAATAGTGATTGGAGAGCGACTAACGCCCCTCTCACGCCCACCATTTTCCCAAACACATCCAATCAAAATTTCGAGATATCCATTTTGTTCAACGTAGTTGAAAATTCTTGAAATAAGGTCTTTTAGGATGATAACCCCCTCAGAGCCCTAAGTGCAAGGTTGTAAGTTATGGCCTGAGGGCATATAAAGTTTATATAGAAAGTTGTTATAAAAATTTTAAAAAACGGCTCATTTGATTGGAAATTCAAATTGCCCTTTTTAATAGTCGAAAGTGACTAGAGTAATTAACCCCCTTCTTTCGCCCACAAGTTTCCCAAAAGCATTCAAGCAAAATTTAGAGATAGCCATTTTATTCAAAGTAGTTGAAATTTCGGGAAATTATGTATTTAAGGATGACAAACCCCCCAGAGCCCCAGGGACAAAGGTTGTAAGTTCTGCCTTGGGGGCATATAAGGTTTTTATAGATACAGTTGTCGTAAAACTTCAAAAAGGGCTCATTCAGTTTGAAACTGAGAGGGCTAGTGCCCTTTTGTAATAGTTGAAAGTGATTGGAGGGTAACTAACCCCCCTCTCACGCCCACCATTCCTCCAAACACATTCAATAAAAGAATTTCAGATAGCCATTTTGTTCAACGTAGTAGAAAGTACTGGAAATTAGGTCTTTGATAAGGACACCCCCCCCTCAGCACTCAGGCCAAGGGTTGTAAGTTATGCCCTGGGGGCATATAAATTTTTATTGAAAGTTTGTCGTAGAAGCTTCAAAAGGGCTCATTTGATTGGAAATTGAAAGGGCTAGGGCCATTTTTAATAGTTGAAAGTGATTGAAGGGCGACTAAAATCCCTTCCATGCCCACCATTTTCCCAAAGATATCCAATCAAAATTGTTAGATAGCCATTTTGTTCCACGCAGTTTAAAGTTCAGGAAATTATATCTTTAAGCAGGACACTCCCCCCACAGTCTTGAAAGCAAGGATTTAAGGCTATGCCCTGGGGGCATATAAGTTATTATTGAAATTTTACAAAATAGAATTTTGACAAAAATAGCCTTCACTCTTTGGACTGGCTAAACCAATCTGGAGAAGAACCCTCGAAGAATTCAAGATACAAAACCCTGCCGAAAATTTAGTCCAAAAGGAGGTGTTTCCGAAGCTATTGAAGCTCCTCTGGGATGAGCTGGCAAAGGATGACAGTGTCAACCTTCAAAATGGGTCCACAGCATGCTTTGACAGAAAGCGTTGCATCGAAAAGATTCCCGATAGGCGAAAAATGACGAAATCCGTGAAGCAGTTGGTGATTCTCTCATAACTTCCTTTGAAAAAAGGTGATTTGTCACTGTTGGTACTGTGTCGCGTAAGGGAACAAAGCTTAACAAGGCTCCTGGAAAATTACTAGCTGAATCGAGCGACAGAGAAGATGAAGATCTTGAGGATTCAAGGGCGAGTGAAGTGAAATTTGGCAAAGCTAAAATGAAGCAGAATAAAGGAAAGGGAGCTGGAAAAAAGTTACGAGAAGTCTTGAATCTAGACTGCTCATCAGACGACGCATCAGACACCTTGCTAGAAAAACTGTACGGCGATTCCAGTGAACTTAGTTGGGATGAAGGCCAGAACAGTGAACATGAGGGTGGTGACAACTCTACTTGTAAGAAGTACTCAAGTCTCCCAATTAAACTGTCTGACTTCTTTGCTGTGTTCTATAAGAAAGATTTCTACATTGGGCAAATAGAAGACTTTCCAGATGAGGGGATGGTAAAGTTCAAATTTATGGAACGTGTGAGCAATGCTGACTTCAGTTACAACTGGTTGAAGAGAGGTGATGTCAGTGTTGTTGAAGAAAGATATGTTTTCGCTGGACTACTCGTTCGAAAAGGACATGGACCCTTCCAAATTGCAGGGCATCGTGAACTTACAAAGTCATACAAAAAACTTTGCAAAGAACACAAATTCTAGCCCCCGGTTTTCCGGGATTTTTCTGCAAGTTCTGTTTTTTGACATGATCTTAGTCTAATTTTCTGTAATTTCGTTTTTAATTTTGTTCAATATAAGTGACCTTTTTTACATTGGATCTTAGAGGAAAAGGTCTGTAAATATGTGGTTGTTCAAACTTACCGAAACCATGGCCAACTTTGAACAAATTATGAAACTACATGAATAATACGTAAAAGAAAATAACGTCGTTAAAAGTTGGACGAAGTGTGGGTAACTTTGGACACCATTTTCAAAAAAAAAGAAAGATTATGGCCATGTGGGAAGGCACAGAAAAAATCCTTAAGGTCCACCCTCTTCAGCGGTCCGACATTCATATGGAAATGTGTTTCTAGGTTGTTATGTTACCATTTACAAAAATTTATTGCGAAATAAAGGAGAAAAAAAGGTACTTTTAGTTCAAAGTAACCCCGTTTAATGCCCTTTTTAATAGTCGAAAGTGATTGGAGGGCAACTAGTCCCCCATCCACCCCCACTAACCTATTTGCCCATTATTTTTAAAAACTAAATGTTGCCAGAAGATTAAATCAAATGCACCGTATTAATGCTTGTTACCAATAAGGCATCTCATCCATCCCAAGAACGACTGAGGGTATTATGTTAAAACTTTCGGGGCTACTTCTGCTCTTAAAATTTAACCAATTCAAAATAGTGTAAGTGTCTCCAAGCTATAAAATAAAGTAAACAGATTTTTTTTTTGCGAGTGGTATCAAGTTTTCTATTTCAGGTCAACTAGAGGAGGTATGAAACTAAATTAAACACTACTATTTGTGTCCAGATTTTTAAAAGGGTGTATGTTGTAAAAAATTCTGAAAATTTTTCTCCAGCATAAAATTAGCAGGTCAAACTATAAAGTCTTAAACAAAGAAAAGATTTAAAGTATTATTTTCTTTTCCCTGGAAAGACTATGTCAATATAAAACGAACAGAAATTAATTTAAAGAATACTTTTTCCACAAAATAAGTTTTTCAAAGAAAAGTAAAGAACTCCCATAAACCAAAAATGAGTAAAAATAAAGTCGAATAATCTACAAAGCGTGAAACTACCACAAATAAGCATCGATAAATAAATGAAACCCAAAACGAACAGAAATTACAATAAATAACCGAGTCAAACTCAAAACGAGCAGAAATTAACATGAGTAGGGCTTATAACCCCTATGCCTTCCCAAGGCCAGAACATAATTTGCAATTTACTGAAAAAAATACAAATGAATGTGCATTGTCAGTTCAGTATACATATAGTGATATTTAGTAATCAAAATGTTCAGATTATTTGATCTATTAAAGTTATAAAAGTAAAAACATTTATATTTTTTACTTTATTTATCGACACTGATTTGTTCATTTATTTATCGGGTTACATTTATTTATCGATGCTGATTTGTGGTAGTTTCACGCTTGGTATATTATTTGATTTTATTTTTTCTCATTTTTGGTTTAAAGGTGTTCTTTACTTTTCTTTGAAAAACTTATTTTGTGGAAAAAGTTTTTTTTAATTAATAACAGTAAAAGGAGTCTTAAAACCCCTATGCCTTCCCAAGGCCAGAACATAATTTGCACTTTACTGAAAAAAATACAAATGAATGTGAATTGTCAGTTCAATATTTATATACTGATATTTAGTAATCAAAATTCTAATATTATTTGATCCATTAAAGTTATGAAAGTAAAAACCTTTATATTTTTTAATTAATAACAGTAAAAGGAGTCTTTATCGCACTTGGTGGTCTAATTTTAATCTTCACTGCAAGTTTTTGATACAAATCACAGAACGTAAGGACTACCGACTTGTCAAGACCGCAGTTGTATACGCTTAACAGGAGTTGACTATGAAAACCGGAGTCAAATGCTTGACTTACATCTAAACCTGCAATAATAATAGATTTATCAATTCGCTCCCACTCTATAAGAATATTACACATAAAATGATGCACATATCCTCTAATGCTACCTTTTTTTAACACCAATGGGTTTCTGGGCGTGTAACATGCTCAGTTTATCTTATCAATTACTAGTATTTCAACAATATTACAAAGAACGGAAGCAACAGTAATTGGCTTATGCGAACTGCACTGAGATATGGATATTTCCCCTTTTTGATAAGTGGAGTGATGATACCGATACCAAAAGAATCGGGCAATAAACCACACAAGAATACCATTTGGTACATTGACGTTAAGTGTTCAAACAGTATCGGACTGCCATTCACTAGATACAAGCCAAAAATATTATCAACTCTCTTTGAGTTTTCTCAAAACTCTTTGAGTTTTGCTAATGGCATCAGAGACACTGGAGAAAGTTACTATAAAGCCCGGACTTTTAGTAGGCTCTGAGAGTCTTTTTCTAGTTCCTTAGCAAAACTCTGTTCAAGCTGGGGATCAGGTGCACAAAAATTAGAAGCGTAGTTGTCAGTGCATTCTTTCTCGAAGGGCTTACATGAGGAGGATCAGAATTCTTAATACCTCTGTTATTTTTCAGAAACTTCCATACCATGGAAGGGTCGATCTTGATTCGAGTTCTATTTTCTTTTATTATGTGAGCCTGGTTTTGAGCTAGACAATTTAAGAATTTGTATTTCGTAATCTAATTTTATTCTAGGTTGTTATGTTACCATTTGTTACCAACTAGGTTGTTATGTTACCAACTAGGTTGTTATGTTACTATTTGTTACCAACTAGGTTGTTATGTTACGAACTAGGTTGTTATGTGTACAATCTAATTTTATTCACTATGCCAACTTTAGGCCAACTATTGTCACACCACAACTGAAACCAAAACTGCAACTGACGGCGGGCATCACTAAGCTCGGGGTTTTCGTTTCACCTTGGTATTTCTGTTCCAATTCGAACTTTTCTAGTAGGTACAACTATAGTTTCGGCCACTCTCAACGTATATACGATTTCACAGCAATAGGTATTCAGTGATAACTGCTTGTCAGTCTTACCTATGCCCAAGTTAGTCAGCAATAGGTGATAAGGAGCTTTAATTTTTGACAATATGTTACTACAAAATAAATGGTTAGTTTGGACATCAATTTTTTGCCACTCCTGTTTTCAGACACAGCGGTTCTGATTCTTAAGTGGGGTACTAGGATTACTTGAAACAACGCGGAAGATATTTGAAACCGGTCGATGCTCAGAAACACTGATTGCATTGTTAATCCGGGAAAAGGGAAGAACTACATCCAAACATAGTGCAAACTTCAGGGCTAGATGACAAGGCCTGTCTTTAGAGTTCTTATGTGGACCTGCACACTGAGGGCATTTCTCCGGATTAACACAGTTAGGGGAAGTATGACCAAATGCTTGGCATTTATAGCACTGAGGGGACAAGAACTTGTATTCTGCAACAGGCAGCCGCTCATAGCCAATCTTAGGAGGACTGTCTATTGCTTTTTGTAAGTGTTCTCTAGTTTCGAATGTCAGCAGTCGACGTTCCTGGGGGAGTGCGACGAATAACGCCAAAATACTAACTTGATATTACTTTGGCATCTGCACTTTTATTAGAGTTAGCACTAGCTTCCGCAAGTTCCGTTGCGTCAGTTTTATTAGACATGGCAACACGCCATTAATCCTTTCACGGCTTCAAAGCAACAATACTTGAACTAGAATTGCCAGCTAAAGAGTCTAGAAAAATCTTACGGGCATTCGGACTGTCAAGATTTTTGGGGGGATTCTTTACGACCACTTTATAAGTTGGCTTTTCAGGCACTATGATCGGAGCAGAATTCTAAGGGACAGTCTTAATACTTTTTTGTTCGGCAAAATTTTTAAATTCCATATACTTTTAACTTTTAAGCCTTTTCTTTTTTTTTCATTTTCAATGTTTCATTTTTAATATAATTTTTAAGCAATTAACGTTAACTTCAATCAAACTAACATCAAATACCTTTCAACCCAATATTTCATTTGGACTAAACTGTCGTATACGGAGAAATTGCTAAAATAGAAAAAAGAAGAAAGAAAGACAGCAGCGCAAACCCTAAGAAGAATCACATAGTTCGTTGCAACGAGTTTATGTAAGAATTCACTCTAGCCAATTGAAACCGAAACTCAAGAAAGTAGAAACTTTTCAGGAACAATACACATATCAAAGGAATTTGGTTTTCATGGTAGTTCCAAAACAATCCTTATTTATGCTTTAATTTTTTTATTATTTGCGTTTGTCATATTACAAATCTTTTCAAGTGCTAATATTTCTAATGTGGTAATATTAAAAACATTCTATACAATATTGTATTATTGTTAAATGTTTTTCTGACTATTTATTATTCATAAATATTTGTAAAACATGATGTGTAGCTGGAAACTATTTTTATTTCATATAATAGTATATTATGCGCTTATATACTTCTAAATGCAAACAAACCTTAAAATAAAAATTTAATTTTTGGAAAGCTGATTAACCTTAAAAGATGGTAACTCTGATTTAAGGTTCCAGCTAGTTGGTTCTAATTAACTCGAAATTGAGTATACAATGATGATTTGGTTATTTAATGATTCAGAATTTTCGATCAGGATAATATACACACCGGTGTTCAGGGTTGCCACCGTCAGTAGGATTTTACTAGATCTAGTAAAAAAAAAATCTAGTAAATTTAGAGGATCTAGTAAATTTCCCGAAATTTGGCAAAAAGACAGGATTTATAGTAAACAAAACTTTTTTTTATTTTCCATGAGTTCAGCGACAAAAATTATCGTAAACATATGACAATTTACAATTTTTGCTTGTCTGTCTGAGAGACAGACAAGCAGTCACCTATTTTCATATTTTTCAGTCTCCTATAGTAAAAATCGATGTTTTTTTGCGCGTGCGGCTACGCCGCACGCGCAAAAAACATTTTTGAGCATTTAGTAAAAACAGATGCGATCTAGGAAATTTTTCCTCTCCGATTTAGTAAATTCTTCCAGGTCAGGGTGGCAACCCTGCCGGTGTTACCAAAACCTAGAAACAAAATGTAGCACTAATTGTATGAAAAATGTACCTAAGACAAAAAAAAGATATACCTTATCCCAAATTATTTTCCGCGTGTTACGAATCGCGTAACACACGGATCGTCGGTGACGTAAAGTACTATCTATAAAAATTTTGCATAGGACATTTTCATTCAGTTTCTTCCTCCATTCCTTTGTTTTTCTTTCTTTTCTAATACAGTACATTACTCCTGACAGTACTTGAAGAAATTGTTCGGAGTAACATATATTACTACAATAACATTTTACTACAGGCCAACAAAAGTCGTTGTTTTTCGGCCATTTACGAATATTTATAAACTTGGCAAATTTTAGCAAACATTTTCAAACTCAAAACGAGCAGAAATTAAAATGAGTAGGGCTCAAAACCCCTATGCCTTCCCAAGGCCAGAACATAACTTGCACTTTACTGAAAAAATATTGGTTCAAGGTTTAATTTTAAAATATATGTACAAAATAGACATAAATAAAGGGTAAACGCCAACGTTTTTACTTTTATAATTTTAATAATTAAAATATTATTAACATTTCGATTACTAAATATCAGTATATGTATATAAAACTGACAATGCACATTCATTTGTATTCTTTTTTATTAAAGTGTAAATTATGTTCTGGCCTCAAGAAGGCATAGGGGTTTTGGGCCCTACTTATGTTAATTTCTGCTCGTTTTGAGTTTGACTCGGTTATTTATTGTAATTTCTGTTCGTTTTTGGGTTTCATTTATTTATCAATGATGATTTGTGGTAGTTTCACGCTTGGTAGATTATTTGATTTAATTTTTGCTCATTTTTGGTTTAATGGAGTTCTTTACTTTTCTTTGAAAAACTAATTTTGTGGAAAAAGTTCTTTTTTTAATTAATTACTGTTCGTTTTATATTGACATAGTCTTTCCAGGGAAAAAGAAAATAATAGTTTAAGTCCATTCGCTTTTTAAGACTTTGGCCTGCTATTTGTATGCCGGAGAAAAATTTTCAGGAATTTTAAACAACATATACCCTTTTAAAAATCTGGACACAAATAGTAGTGTTTAATTTAGTTTCATACCTCCTCTAGTTGATCTGAAACAGAAAACTTGATACCATTCGCAAAAAATCTGTTTACTTTCTTTGATAGCTTGGATACACTTACGCTATTTTGATTTGGTTAAATTTCAAGAGCAGAAGTAGTCCCGAAAGTTTGAACATAATACCCTCAGTCGTTCTTGGGATACTGCTTAGATATCTTATTGAGAATTAGCGTTAACACGGTTCATTTTGATTTAATCTTAAGGCAAAATTAGTTTTTAAACATAATGGGCAAATGGAAGGGTGAGCGTGGGAGGAGGATTAGATGCCCTATAATCATTTTCCACTTTTAAAAGGGCATTAGCCATTCCAATTTCCAATCTAATGAGCCCTTTTCCAAGTTTCTACGATAAGTCCTTCGATACGAAGTGTCCTGGTCTAAATAAAAAAAAAATAAATAAATAATACATTATGCCAACATCGTTCTTTACATAGGCAGCGCGATTGCGCTGTCCATCATAATTTCTGTCCGTTTGAGGTTTTAATGTTGCTTCTTTCTTTCAGTAGAAACAATTTGTTTTTTTTTCATTTAATCACTGATCAATATTTACACGAGTCTGCAATTTGCCTAAAACTGGACACCTTTCCTGTTGCAGAATCTGAGTAATCAAATGCAGACTGAAACCATATGTCATCTCATTCAGAAGAAAAGAGGCACTCAAGTTCACAGCATTCACCTAACACAGTTGTCAACAGCCGTTTTAGTTAAGAGACTCAAATATAAACAATGGGACAATTATTTAATATTTGACAAGAATATGTATTTATTAATGTATCAAATCTATATCACAGCTTTAGACCTTGACTCAATTGCGAATGCCCCACCCGCAATTGCCCCCACCCACAAATATTGCTATTTACGTTAGTTCTACCCTGTGATGAAAGGACGATAAACTTTCTATCTACAAGTAAAATGAATCAATTTTTGCAGTTCTGAAAAAAAAGATAACTTTCACTGGTTTCAAAGTTTGATAACTACATTTACCACGCAGGCTCCTTTTTCCTTAATAAAAAGTTTTCAAACTGAGGTTGGAGATTCAAACTGATTTTCAAACTGAGGTTGGAGATTTTCAAACTGAGGTTGGCTTTTGTTTTTATTCTACTGGATTCCCAACCATCACGAATCCAAGTGTCATTATAGCTTGATTTTTAGTCTTTCATTTTCAATCGGTAAGATTTGATAGTTGATACACAGAAAGATGTTTTTGTCGACCTTTGGACGCCGGAAGTGAAGTGTCTGTGTACGAAAAAATTAAAATAGCTGACTGCTTTTCTGTCTCTTAACTTGACTATGCTGAACAGATCAGGGTGAAATAAAATATTTGTAGATGAAAGAATACAAACATAGGTACAAAAATACTGGATTGTACCACATTGTATAATAATTTTGTACATTTTGTAAAATGTACCATATTTTGTGGGATTGTGCCAGTAGAGGTGAAATGTACCAAAATGATACAATTGTACCACGTTTGGCATCACTGATACACACTTACTTTGATGATATTTGAATTAAAAACCTATTCTTAAAGAATACTTGTGTCGTATAGTATCGAATTAAACAAAAAAAAATTCAATTACATAAATATTTTAATGGGAACCCAAATTTGAAATTACTTGGGCTCTGCCAAAACACAACTGGCTTGCAAAAAATACAACATGTCAATAAGGGTTGTCGCTCCAACGAAGCTATTGGTACTACTCGGGGTGTCTAAAATATACTACCATGGCATAAAAAGTACCAGCTACCCTAAAAATAGTCGCATGTGACACAAGGAACATATCCTAAGGATCAAATCTTCTTTGAACCCTATAGTTTTATCTTTGTCTAACCCTGTAAGCCAGAGTTGTTGTTTTTTTCTATAACTAGTTCTTCTCAACTGACTGTTGATATGACAGAAAAGAGCAGCTTATATTGGATGCAACTACAAGTATAATTGTCTTATCTCTGGATGTTCACTTTCAACAGCATAAAAATTAAAGAATCCCAACGGCTAATATTTTTAAATTTGTAATTTTTGCCAGAAGAACGATCACGGATACATTTTTTTTTTCTTAGGGTGGATCGTAAAGAACCAAAATCTTAGAAGATCGGGAGAGAGCTCTTTTGAACAGATTTCAAAAGTTCTAGTGTCCTATTTAAATTATTAAAAAGACTGAAGGGAAACAAGCCCACCCTCCCACGTCCATATTTCCCCAAGGACTTATGATTAAAATTTGAGATAGCCAATTCTTCAATATACTTTATAAAGTTTAATGATTATGCCTTTGGGTATGACAAAACCTCCCACAGACCTCAAGGAAAAAGCTATAGTTTATGAAATTTCTCAATTGCTTGCATACAGTATTTGTTTCTGGGAAGTATTTGCTTCTGAATAAAAAAGTTCGTGGGACCAAACTGAAAGTTAGGGGTGATATGGCTCAAAAGCAGCCAAAAATCTAAGAAACAGTCTTGATAACAATAGATAAATCAACAGAATTAAATTTAGATAATAATTCAAAATTTACAAAATTTATAAAGTTTAATATTACCCATGAAAAGTTAAGAGCCCAGAGAAAATTTACCCAATTTTTTCAAAAAGGGGTAAAATACCCCCAGAAAATTAAGGGATATGAATGAAAATCATACCATCAGGTTCAGCATATTAGATAACACAACTGTAGAGGTTTCAGGCTCCTATGTACAAAAATGTTGAATTTTAAATTTTTCACCAGAAGAAAGATTACGAATGTGTCTTTTTTAAGGAGCGATTACATCGAACCAGCAACCTTAGAATATCGGCATGGAGGGTTTATCGTAAACTATAATTTCAGTACCCTACTTAAGTAATCAGAAATATTTAAGGGCAGCTAGCTCCCCCTCCTATGCCCCTTTTCTCAATAAGGTTGTCAGATCAAAATTCTGAGATAACCATTTTTTCAGCATATTCAAAAGAACTAACAGCTCTGCCTTTGAGGATGGCTTTAGGCCCCACAGCTCCCATGGAACGCGCTGCATGCTATGAACTTAGCCCATTGTTTGCACATAGTATTGGCTATTGAGAAGTATGTAGACATCGCATAAAAAGCGCAATTTCAGTGTAAAGAGTGAGGTATTGAGAAGTGGGCTGTCTTTTCATACACGGAATAATTTCTTTTTGTTTTAGGTTAAATGTTACTCCTTACTTTCAATTGGAAAAAAACTCGTTTTTAATTTAATTTCTGGTCGTTTTTCAAATAATACAGAGAAATCTATGATGCAACACATGGTAGCAACATTGCCATGGATTTTTATTTACTACCATTATTTGATAATTTATGTTTGTTTTAAGTTTTAATGGTGCTCCTTACCTCTAATTAATTTTTTTTATCTAATCTATGACAAATTTTCCAAAAATGCCAGGAAATCCTCCCCTCTTTTTTGTGTAAAATTTCTCCTGGAAAATTCCCCCACAAATTTTCCTTCCCATGGAAAACTCTTCCCGTGGAAAAAACCCTCCCCTAAAAAATCTCATCCTTATCATCCTAAAAAAAAAACTCAAAATCAAAATTTGCGGTTAATCGTAATTTCTTGGGAAAGTCGGAAAAACAGCATTTCTTAAGAATTACCATAATCAGTTTAAACAAAGGCAGATGTTCCACCTAATCAAAGGCAGCGCAATAGCGCTGCTTAAGTAAAGAACGATGTTGGAACAATGTATCATTTGTTTAGACCAGGGCACTTCGTATCGAAGGAGTTGTCGTAAAAACTTCCAAAAAGACTAATTCAATTGGAAATTGAAAGGGCTAGTGCCCTTTTTAACAGTCAAAGGTGATGGAAGGGAAACTGGACCCCACCCACGACCACCATTTCCCTAAGCACATTCAATCAAAATTTTGAGATAGCCATTTTTTTCAACATAGTTGAAAGATCCGGAAAGGATGTCTTTGAGGATGACAATCCCTACTCCACCCCCCCACCCCCACAACCCTCAGGATAAGGGTTGTAAGTTATGCCCTGGGGGCATATAAGATTTTTATAGAAGGTGTTTTCGTAGAAACTTCAAAAAGGGCTCATTCGATTGGAAATTGAGAGGGCAAGTGCCCTTAGTAATAGTTGAAGGTGATCTTAGGGTGAATGCCCTCCTCCCCCACCCATCATTTCCCTAAACACTTCCGATCAACATTTTCATATAGGCATTTTGTTTAACGTAGTTGAAAGGTCAAGTAAATATGCCTATGAGGATGACCCCCCCCACAGCCCTCAGGACAAGAGTTGTAAGTTATATTCTTGGGGCGTATAAGAATATTATAGAAAATGTTGTCGTAAAAACTTCGAAAAGGGCTCATTCGATTGGAAATTGAAAGGGCTTGTGTCCTTTTTAATAGTCAAAAGTGATTGGAGAGCAACTAACCTCCATCCCACGCCCACTATTTCCCCAAACACTTCCGAACAATATTTTGAAATAACCACTTTGTTCAATTTTGTTCGTATTTGAAAGTTTTGGAAATTGTGTCTTTGAGGAGAAAAACCCCCCTTCCCAGTCCTCAGGGTTTTAAATTGTGCCCTATGGTTATATAAGGTTTTTATAGGAAGCGTTGTCATATAAACTTCGGAGGGGGCTTAATGGATTGGTAATCAGAAGTTCTAGAGCTCTTTTTTAGAGTCAAATTGATCGGAGGGCAGCTACACCCCCCCCCCCCCATATACACACGTCGTTTTGTCCCGAAATGTATCTGATTGAAGTTTTGAGATAGCCATTTTGTTCAAAACAGTCTAAATATCATATAAAAAGGCTTTTGGGCCTGAAACAAACACCAGAGCCTAGGGGCAAGGGTTTTAAATTATGTCCATGGATTTTTTGAGGTTTTAATTGAAGGAGTGGTTGTATAAACTTTAGAGGAGGCTCGTTTGGTTAAAAACTGGAATTTCTAGTTCCCTTTTAAGAGTCAAAACTGATTGAGGGTAGCTAGTCTTCCCCCTTTCCGACAACCCCTCTTCACCAAACGAATCTGATTAAAATTGTGAGTTAGCAATTTTGCTCAAAATCGCCTAAAGGACTAAAACAGTACCTTTAGGATTGACGCAACCCCCCGTGCCCTTGGGATAGGGTTGTAAGTCACAGCCTGGGGTCATGTTAGGTTTTTATGGAATGGGTGGTTGCATAAACTTCAGAAGGGGCTCATTTGATTTGAAATTGAAAGTTATAAGGTCCTTTTTAAGAGCCAAAGTGATTTGAGAGCAACCGACCTCCCCCCCCCCCCTAGCTCTTCACTTACCCAAAGACATCCAATGAAAATTTGGAGATGGAAATTTTGTTCATTTTAGTTGAAGAGTCTGAGAATCCGCTAGGGGGGGGTTGGACACTTCCTCGGAGGTGACCAGGGAACAGGTCAGTATCTTAGTGGAGGGAGGCAGGATAACCATAAATGTACGCTTGAAAATTAGCGCTTTGCGGAAGGAATAAAAATAAAACAGTGTTGAGCTGGTGACGGAGAGAACGGTTCCCCTCCCTCGGAGTCCTCTCCCTTCGTCTTTCGTTAAATTTGGCAAGTTATTCTGAATCATTTTAAAGCTACAACAACGCCTAAAAAACTACATCTATTATCAATGCATCCTCTGAAAATGAATGCTACTATGTGTGAGCTGAAAGCTATTGTTAGGATAATGTGAAATATCCATAAAATTATCTTATGAAAAGGGGTATTTCCTTAAAAGCTCTTGATATGTTTTAAATTCCATGTAATATCCCCCCTCCCTTACCTTCAGGGGTTGCAGGCTAAAAGCCCCCCAGTTTTCTATAATAGATGGTTCTTTTTTGCGTTTATGATAATATGACATTTTCATCTTTTATTCCTTGTCGTGTTTTGTAAGATGTCTTTTTTATGTTTTATTGCTTGTCAATTTGTATTTTATTTTCATTGTCTGTGTTTTTAAGATGTAGTCTTTAGCACGAGTAAGACACACTTTTCTATGGATTTTAATAGAAAAGCATAGCGAGGGATTTCAACCACAGGTGAATTTTGTCTAGTAACAACGCGGGGGAGTTTTTTAGCTGGGGGGTATGTCTAGAAAGGCATTGTAGGGGATTTCAGCCTTCTAGAAATTTTGCCTAGAAAAGCATCGTAGGGGAGTTCAATCACCTGGGGGTGTGTCTAGACATGATTTTGCCTAGAAACATCATTTATTTCAAATATGTCCTGAAAAGATAACAAACATCAATAAAACAATGAAACATCAAACAACATAACCAACAAACAACAAAACCAAGAAACAACATCAACATAACATAACAACATAACATCAACATAACATAACATCAAACCACATAACCATCAACATAACAAAATAACCATCAAACATAACAACATAACATCAAACCACATAACCATCAACATAACAACATAACCATCAAACATAACCATCATAACATAATCAACATAACCAACAAACAACATAACAATCAAACAACAACCAGCACTCATAACAAACTAATATCAACATAACCAACTAACATCAAACATAATCAACATAATATAGCCAATAAACAACATAACCATCAAACATCAACCAACACTCATAACCATCAAACATCAATATAACCAACAAATATCAAACAACATAATCATCAAACAACATAACCAACAAATCACATAACATAACAGAACAACATAACACAACATCAACATAAAATAACCATGAAGCAACATTAACATAACAACATAACCATCAAACAACACAACCAACAACCATCAAACCACATAACCATCAACCTAACCAACAAACATCAAACAACATAACATAATAACATAACATGATAACATAACATAACATCAACAAACAACATCAAGAAAACCTAACCATGAAACAACATCAACATAACAATCAAACAACATCAAACAACACAACCATCAAACAACGTCAACAAAACATAACATAACAACAAACAACATAACCAACAAACAACATCAACATAACATAACAACATAACATAACATCAAACCACATAACCATCAACATAACAACATAACCATCAAACATAACAACATAACATCAAACCACATAACCATCAACATAACAACATAACCATCAAACATAACCATCATAACATAATCAATATAACCAACAAACAACAAAACCATCAAACAACAACTAGCACTCATAACAAACAAACATCAACATAACCAACTAACATCAAACATAATCAACATAATATAGCCAAGAAACAACATAACCATCAAACAACAACCAACACTCATAACCATCAAACCTTAACACAACCAACAAATATCATACAACATAACCATCAAACAACATAGCCAACAAATCACATAACATAACGGAACAACATAACACAACATCAACATAAAATAACCATGAAGCAACATTAACATAACAACATAACCATCAAACAACACAACCAACAACCATCAAACCACATAACCATCAACATAACCAACAAACATCAAACAACATAACATAACACCATAACATAACATCAACAAACAACATCAAGAAAACCTAACCATGAAACAACATCAACATAACAATCAAACAACATCAAACAACACAACCATCAAACAATATCAACAAAACATAACATAACAACAAACAACATCAAACAACATAACCATCAAACAACATCAACATGACATAACCAACAAACAACATAACCAACAAACAACATAACATAACCAACAAACAACAACAAACATAACATAACCAACAAACATCAAACATAACCAGCAAACATTTCTTAATTTCCCTATCTTTGCGTTTGAAATCCTGGATACCTATGCGCTTGAACCAATGGAGGGGGTACTACTAAGGCATACGATACCAAACAAGTGTGGGGGTCAAAACTGGAAATTAAGAGCAGCGAGACAATGAAAATCAACCTGGACAGCAAGAATCAAAACTTGTCAAAATTGAAAATGATAGCAATGATGATTCGGTTTGGGATTTTTTGCATGGATAAGGTCATCAATGCCTACCATACCATTGTTAAAAAACAAGGGTTCGGCAATATGTATTTCATAATTATGAAAGATAAGCCGAGGTGTAATGAAGCAAATAAATTGAAAAAGTTAGTGATGATGATTGGGTTTTGGATTTTGACATGGATAAGGTCATGAATACCTACCATGCCTTTGAAAATCAAAAATATGGACTGTGTAAATCGATGGAAGAAAAAGAAGTATTTGTCCCACCGCCTGAACAATTAAAAGAAACAAAGGTGGTGGTCACTGCCTTTCATGCCTTGTAAAATCAAAAATCTGGACTAGATAAATCGTTGGAAGAAAAGGAAGTTTTTGTCCCACTACCTGAACAATTCAAAGAAACCAAGGTTATACGACATGTCTTTCATAATGACAAAAGACAATCCGAGGCAAAAGTTAAAGGTCCAAAAAAAATATAATTTTATAAAGGAACCACTTCTAATTTAAGGTCCATTTGGACGTCATGACCTAAAGAAAAGGCTCAAAATGTCTGCTTTTAGGAGAGAAATGACAGTGAAAATCTATGTATAGAAGGCTGCTGCGTGCCGAGTGACGGGGCCCGGTGATATATATATATATATATATATATATATATATATATATATATATATATATATATATATATATATATATATATATATATATATATATATATATATATATATATATATATATATATATATATATATATATATATATATATATATATATATATATATATATATATATATATAACGAAGAGAGGTGAAAACGAAGTTCTAAGCAGTATATGCGCGCCCCTCCCACAAAAATTCTTGGTGGAGCTCATTGCGAGCCTTACTTTTTCCACCTCTGTGCCGGTATGCATGGGAATGTGATATTTTATGCTACGTAGATATTTTCATAAATTCCTACTCCCCTCCCTACCTCGTTCTTTATTTATCTGAAGGCTCGTGGAGAGCTAGCAGCTAGACCCCGGCACCACGCCGGTAACGGAAGACCGGTGGCGGCATGCCGACGGCGCGCCGCTGATAATTTTTTTTGCACCGCCACCGGTGAGTTGTCGGGGGCGCGCAACCGGCGCGATCAATGTTGACCGAAAACAATAATGTTTTCATCAGTTTTTCTCAAATCCCAGCTTGAATTTACAAAAGATTCGGGCCTCTTCATGAGTTAAAATTTCGCAAGTTGCTGGCTGAAAGCTGGTCGTCTTCGGCAGATCAGATTCTTATGCTGATTTCAAATATATAAACTTAATCAAGTTTAGTCTTACCCATCAAAAGTTACGAGCCTGAGAATATTAGCCTTATTTTCAAAAAAGAGGGAAAACACCCCCTAAAGTCATAGAATCTTAATGAAAATCACACCATCAGATTCAGCGTATCAGTTAACCCTATTATAGAGATTATTTGAAAAAAACTACGTTTTCTAAAGAGTTAAACAGGCTGAGTCACAAGTTCGAACCTTAAAACGCACCGGGATTAGGTGGTACAGTTGGGGGGCTGCCGCCCCCCAAACCCCCGCTTCTATATATGAAAGGGACTGTACCCTCCTCAACGCCTCGCTCTTTACGCTAAAGTTTGACTTTCTCACAACTCTTTTGTTTAAATAATAAAAACTTTAGCGTAAGGAGCGAGGCGTTGAGGAAGGCACAGCCCCTTTCATATACGGAAAAGGGGGTTTGGGGGGTGGCAGCCCCCCAACTGCACCTCCTAATCCCTGTACGTTTTAAGGTTCGAACTTGTGACTCAGCCTCTTTAAATATTTAGAAAACGTAGTTTTTTTTCAAATAATTTCTGAACGTTTTTGTACAGTTTATTACTTATTATTGCTTGACTAACTGTTAGCTGATCTTTTCAGGAGTTAAAGATGGGGGACTGCCACCTCCCAAACCCCCCGCTTTTGAAGATTCTTGTGTTAAGGCTTTTAATTCCTGAATGCTCAAATCAAATGCACAGTAAGATTTTGATCAGACACCCAAGGCCCCATGTTATCAAAGCAGTGGAGACTTACCTGTAACCTGAAGGCCGACTGTGATATTTTTCTGGAGACTCCTGTTGAGCCGAAGGATTTAATAGATTTGATTTTAAAAAAAAACTGTGCTTCTTTTTTAAACTTTAAATTCAATCTAAAAAAAAATTCTCTGACGGAGATACGAACTCAGATCTTTCGCCTGACAGTCAGGAATAGCAACAACTCTACCCCAGAGACAGTACAATATTTTTATTCTGTGCGATGTATTTTTGACGCAAGCAAATCACCACAAAACTTGATATTTGGTTTTTGGAAAACAGGGAAGGAGTGATCAGATTGGACTGAAATTTTAAGGATAAGCTCCCAGGCCCCAGGAAATTTTATCCTCTAGATTTCAGCCCGATCGAACAACGTTAAAGGGGGGCTGTGGTGGGAAAAATTAACATGGGCTCTTATAGGAAAACGAGGTTTTTCGTAAATGTAAATTCGGGGGATAATATTTTCGGTCTGAAAATATCAAAAGGCCCTAAGAGGTCGAATTCCGCTTCGAATGAGTCCTCATTCACCCGGATCCGTTGCCAACTGTGGCCTGTAGGCGTGGCTGATAAAAAAAAAGAGAAATGAACTTTAAGTAGCTATATTTGGTTTTTGGGAAAGGAGTGATCGGATTGAGCTGAAATTTCGAGGATAAGCTCCCGGGCCCTAGGAAAGCTTAACATATAAATTTCAGGCCTAATCGGACAACGTTAAAGGGGGGCTGTGGTCGGAGGGTCGAAACTTCCGGCCCACTTTTACCCATGAAGATAAAGTCGGAGGGGGTGAAATTTTGCACGTTTCTTAGTTGGAGCTTGGGCAACAAAATGCAATCACCGCTGTCGCTCTGCGACCGCTAGGACTGGAAATCGCTTAACATTGTGGTGGGTCGCCTCTTTATAGAGGCACAAGTGTGCGTCCTTGATTTAAAGAGATTTAATGCAAAAATGTGGAATTTTTTATCTTTTTCTGCCAGAAGAAAGGTCGCGGATGCATTTTTGACGCAATAAAGAATTGACACCATTTTTTTTAAAGTCAACCAAACGCCGCCGCCTCTGCCTGTGGAGGTAAGCGTGCGGCGCACCGGTCGCGTTGCGATTAGCAGCTCCGGCATTAAAACCTGCTCTTTTAGGCATCTGTCCAACCCTCACCAGCAGAATGACTCCCCCCTACATGATAGCCGATACAATTGCTCATCACTAAACCTAAATTCACAAAAAAATGAAGTTACTTAACTAAGTTAAATCCAGCACTGCCACCCTGCGGGAGTTACTTCTTCTGAGACTGGGAAGCATGAAATATAGTTGTGATACTTTTAAATTGATTAGTTTCCCAGAATTTTAAATTGATTGGACTTCTTTGAGGCGAAGTCGTAGTTTGGTGCCATAAAATAGCAGAAAACAACACCTTTCCGTGGCACAATCCTTACTGTCACTAAAAATTAACTTTTAATTTCCCTTCGAATGAGCTCTCTGCCAATTTTCTAGGACTTTTGGTTTGATACTATCACCCTTGAAAAAAAAAACAAATGGACGTGCATCCACGATCTGTCTTCTTGCGAAAAGGATACGAAATTCTACATTTTGCAGATTTGAGGTTGAAACCTCTATGATAGAGGTTTCTGGTTGAAACCTCTCGGGCTCGCGTCTATTAGCAGCTCGGGCCTTAAAACCTGCTCTTTTAGGCATCTGTCCACCCCTCACCAACAGAATGACTCCCCCTCCCCTACATGA
Organism: Artemia sp. Qi Xiang Cuo; assembly: GCF_049724085.1. Classification (NCBI taxonomy): domain Eukaryota; kingdom Metazoa; phylum Arthropoda; class Branchiopoda; order Anostraca; family Artemiidae; genus Artemia; species Artemia sp. Qi Xiang Cuo. Next base: position 13,683,557 of record NC_142810.1, on the reverse strand, counting down.
TAGCCGATACAATTGCCCATCACTAAACCTAAATTCACAAAAAAATGAAGTTACTTAACTAAGTTAAATCCAGCACTGCCACCCTGTGGGAGTTACTTCTTCTGAGACTGGGAAGCATGAAATATAGTTGTGATACTTTTAAATTGATTAGCTTCCCAGAATTTTAAATTGATTGGACTTCTTTGAGGCGAAGTCGTAGTTTGGTGCCATAAAATGGCAGAAAACAACACTTTCCCGTGGCACAATCTTTACAGTCACTTAAAAAATTAACTTTTAATTTCCCTTCGAATGAGCTCTCTGCCAATTTTCTAGGACTTTTGGTTTGATACTATCACCCTTGAAAAAAAAAACAAATGGACGTGCATCCACGATCTGTCTTCTTGGGAAAAGGATACGAAATTCTACATTTTGCAGATTTGAGGTTGAAACCTCTATGATAGAGGTTTCTGGTTGAAACCTCTCGGGCTCGCGTCTATTAGCAGCTCGGGCCTTAAAACCTGCTCTTTTAGGCATCTGTCCAACCCTCACCAACAGAATGACTCCCCCTCCCCTACATGATAGCCGATACAATTGCCCATCACTAAACCTAAATTCACAAAAAAATGAAGTTACTTAACTAAGTTAAATCCAGCACTGCCACCCTGTGGGAGTTACTTCTTCTGAGACTGGGAAGCATGAAATATAGTTGTGATACTTTTAAATTGATTAGCTTCCCAGAATTTTAAATTGATTGGACTTCTTTGAGGCGAAGTCGTAGTTTGGTGCCATAAAATAGCAGAAAACAACACCTTTCCGTGGCACAATCCTTACTGTCACTTAAAATTAACTTTTAATTTCCCTTCGAATGAGCTCTCTGCCAAATTTCTAGGACTTTTGGTTTGATACTATCACCCTTGAAAAAAAAAAACAAATGCACATGCATCCACGATCTGTCTTCTTGGGAAAAGGATACAAAATTCTACATTTTGCAGATTTGAGGTTGAAACCTCTATGATAGGATTCTCTGATACGTTTAATCTAATAAAGCGATCTTTGCTAAGATTGCTTGCTTTTGAGATCACCCCCGCGGAAAAAAGCAACAACAAATAAACATGCATCCACGATCTTTCTTCTGCAAAAAAAGAAATACAAATTCCCCATTTTATAGATTGGAACTTAAAACCCCTACGGTAGAGTTCTCTTATATGATGAATCTAATAAAGTGATTTTCACTTAGATCACTTGCTTTTTTGTGTTGCCTCTCCCTTTTTTAGAAAATCAGTCAAATTTTCTCTGTTTTGTAGCCTTTGGTGGGTAACAATAAACTAAATGATTTTTATTTGTTAAGAATGAGATTTAGAAGCCATTGCTTTTAATGTGTCAATGTTTCCAAAATTTCATTTTTTTTTTTATTTTGGTGAATGCCTAAGTCCCTTTTTACTTGCAGTTCATTACCACAAACCATTTGATAAGATTCTCTTGTAATAAGCAATTTTATTTGAACCTTCATTTTATTCAGTTGAATGTGATCATAGAAAGAACGAGAATAAATTTGAAAGATGGATTGTAAGTTTAAATTTAGTCGTATTTCGCTTACTCTGAATTTTTTTTTAAACATCTGAAGATATAAGGGCTTTCCGTATAAGATATAAGAGACATATTTATAAGATATAAGATATAAGAGACATATTTGTGTCACAAAATGGCATAAAAAACCATATTTCTGTGGCACAATTTTTTCTTACTTAAAAAGGGTGCTAGAACTTTAAATTTATGTTTGAAAGAACCTTCTGCCAGTCTTCTATATGCTGTCTTTGGAAGTAAAAGTAGTGGGTGATAAATCTTAGAAAAATGACATGGATGGAAAATCAGTCAGGGATATCTAAAAATTATGGCACCGAACAAAAATTAAGAAGACGCAAATTTTCATTGAAGGTGTACCTGTCCTTGGAATTCTGCATATTGCTAAGGTTTGAATATTTACGGGCCAAAAGCGTCATCACATCCAACTAATTACCATTGCTTATTTATTTCCACAGTTCTGCAAGGATCATCAACGATCTTCATCAACATTAGCAGTACTACATTCATCAACAACGATCGAAATGTAGTACTGCCTGAAAAAAATTATATGTTGAAAAAGCCAAAAGAAAAATATTTGAAAAACGGTTATAATGCATGGTATATCTAACTGGGTTCCAAGGGTAATGTTTTTATTCCAGTGACTGCACCACCGTAATACTTTTCCCGTATTATTTGGTATTTATCGAACAGTTCTTAAGGAGTAAGTAAGGAGTGACTAGGTCAAGTAGCATCCGAGTCTCTAAATGAGGCATAGAATAAACGGTTTTAATGCATGGTATATCTAACTGAGTTCCAAAGGGTAATGTTTTTATTCCAGTGACTGCACCAGCGTAATACTTTCCCGTATTATTTGGTATTTATCAAACAGTTTTTAAAGAGTAAGTAAGGAGTGACTAGGTCAAGTAGCATCCGAGTCTCTAAATGAGGTATAGAATAAACGGTTTTAATGCATGGTATATCTAACTGAGTTCCAAAGGGTAATGTTTTTATTCCAGTGACTGCATCACCGTAATACTTTTCCCGTGTTATTTGGCATTTATCAAACAGTTCTTAAAGAGTAAGTAAGGAGTGACTAGGTCAAGTAGCATCCGAGTCTCTAAATGAGGTATAGAATAAACGGTTTTAATGCATGGTATATCTAACTGAGTTCCAAGGGGTAGTGTTTTTATTCCAGTGACTGCATCACCGTAAAACTTTTCCCGTGTTATTTGGCATTTATCAAACAGTTCTTAAAGAGTAAGTAAGGAGTGACTAGGTCAAGTAGCAACCGAGTTTCCAAATGAGGTATAGAAATAACGGTTTTAATGCATGGTATATCTAACTGAGTTCCAAGGGGTAATGTTTTTATTCCAGTGACTGCACCATCGTAGTACTTTTCCCGTATTATTTGGCATTTATCAAACACTTCTTAAGGAGTAAGTAAGGAGTGACTAGGTCAAGTAACAACCGAGTCTCTAAATGAGGTATACAAAAAACGGTTTTAATGCATGGTATGTCTAACTGAGTTCCAAGGGGTAATGTTTTTATTCCAGTGACTGCATCACCGTAATACTTTTCCCGTGTTATTTGGCATTTATCAAACAGTTATTAAAGAGTAAGTAAGGAGTGACTAGGTCAAGTAGCATCCGAGTCTCTAAATGAGGTATAGAATAAACGGTTTTAATGCATGGTATATCTAACTGAGTTCCAAAGGGTAATGTTTTTATTCCAGTGACTGCATCACCGTAATACTTTTCCCGTGTTATTTGGCATTTATCAAACAGTTCTTAAAGAGTAAGTAAGGAGTGACTAGGTCAAGTAGCAACCGAGTCTCTAAATAAGGTATAGAAAAAACGGTTTTAATGCATGGTATATCTAACTGAGTTCCAAGGGGTAATGTTTTTATTCCAGTGACTGCATCACCGTAATACTTTTCCCGTGTTATTTGGCATTTATCAAACAGTTCTTAAAGAGTAAGTAATGAGTGACTAGGTCAAGTAGCATCCGAGTCTCTAAAAGAGGTATAGAATAAACGGTTTTAATGCATGGTATATCTAACTGAGTTCCAAGGGGTAGTGTTTTTATTCCAGTGACTGCAACACCGTAATACTTTTCCCGTGTTATTTGGCGTTTATCAAACAGTTTTTAAAGAGTAAGTAAGGAGTGACTAGGTCAAGTAGCATCCGAGTTTCTAAAAGATATATAGAAATAACGGTTTTAATGCATGGTATATCTATATGAGTTCCAAGGGGTAATGTTTTTATTCCAGTGACTGCACCACCGTATTACTTTTCCCGTATTATTTGGCATTTATCAAACAGTTCTTAAGGAGTAAGTAAGGAGTGACTAGGTCAAGTAGCAACCGAGTCTCCAATTGAGGTATAGAAAAAACGGTTTTAATGCAAGGTATATCTAACTGGGTTCCAAGGGGTAATGTTTTTATTCCAGTGACTGCACCACCGTACTACTATTCCCGTATTATTTGGCATATAACAAACATTTCTTAAGGAGTAAGTAAGGAATGACTAGGTGAAGTAGCAACCGAGTCTCTAAATAAGGTATAGAAAAAACGGTTTTAATTCATGGTATATCTAACTGGGTTCCAATGGTAATGTTTTTATTCCAGTGACTGCACCACCGTAATACTTTTCTCGCATTATTTGGTATTTATCGAACAGTACTTAAGGAGTAAGTAAGGAGTGACTAGGTCAAGTAGCATCCGAGTCTCTAAATGAGGTATAGAATAAACGGTTTTAATGCATGGTATATCTAACTGAGTTCCAAAGGGTAATGTTTTTATTCCAGTGACTGCACGAGCGTAATACTTTCCCGTATTATTTGGTATTTATCAAACAGTTTTTAAAGAGTAAGTAAGGAGTGACTAGGTCAAGTAGCATCCGAGTCTCTAAATGAGGTATAGAATAAACGGTTTTAATGCATGGTATATCTAACTGAGTTCCAAAGGGTAATGTTTTTATTCCAGTGACTGCATCTCCGTAATACTTTTCCCGTGTTATTTTGCATTTATCAAACAGTTCTTAAAGAGTAAGTAATGAGTGACTAGGTCAAGTAGCATCAGAGTCTCTAAATAAGGTATAGAATAAACGGTTTTAATGCATGGTATATCTAACTGAGTTCCAAAGGGTAATGTTTTTATTCCAGTGACTGCATCACCGTAATACTTTTCCCGTGTTATTTGGCGTTTATCAAACAGTTCTTAAAGAGTAAGTAAGGAGTGACTAGGTCAAGTAGCATCCGAGTCTCAAAATGAGGTATAGAAAAAACGGTTTTAATGCATGGTATATCTAACTGAGTTCCAAGGGGTAGTGTTTTTATTCCAGTGACTGCATCACCGTAATACTTTTCCCGTGTTATTTGGCATTTATCAAACAGTTCTTAAAGAGTAAGTAAGGAGTGACTAGGTCAAGTAGCAACCGAGTTTCTAAAAGATGTATAGAAATAACGGTTTTAATGCATGGTATATCTAACTGAGTTCCAAGGGGTAATGTTTTTATTCCAGTGACTGCACCATCGTATTACTTTTCCCGTATTATTTGGCATTTATCAAACACTTCTTAAGGAGTAAGTAAGGAGTGACTAGGTCAAGTAACAACCGAGTCTCTAAATGAGGTATAGAAAAAACGGTTTTAATGCAAGGTATATCTAACTGGGTTCCAAGGGGTAATGTTTTTATTCCAGTGACTGTACCACCGTAATACTATTCCCGTATTATTTGGCATATACCAAACAGTTCTTAAGGAGTAAGTAAGGAATGACTAGGTGAAGTAGTAACCGAGTCTCTAAATGAGGTATAGAAAAAACGGTTTTAATTCATGGTATATCTAACTGGGTTCGAAGGGGTAATTTTTATTCCAGTGACTGCACCACCGTAATACTTTTCCTGTATTATTTGGCATTTATCAAACAGTTCTTAAGGAGTAAGTAAGGAGTGACTAGGTCCAGTAGCAACTGAAGCTCTAGATGAGGTATTTTGATAATAATTTATAAATCAAAAGAATTTGCTTTTTATGGTGTTTAAATCAAAAACAAGATTTTTCAAATAAAAGTAAGGAGAAATATTAAAATTCAAAACGAACAGAAATCATTCCATATAAAAGGGGGTTGTCCCCCTCCTCAATACCTTGTTCTTTATGCTGAAGTTTTCTAATAATGAAAAAAAACTTCTTATTCTATGTAAGCAGTCCTTGTATTTCTTCTGGCAAAAAAGGTTCTATATTCTGGTAAATAATGAAAAATTCAACATTTTTACTAATGGGAGCTTAAAATGAGTACAGTAAGGTTCTCAAATATGCTGAATTTGATGGTGCAATTTTAATTAAGATTGGATGTGTTTCTTTGGCTTTTTGTTGGTGTCTTCGTCCATTTTGAAAATAAGACAATTTTCCTTAGGCTCTTTACTTTTGATGAGTGAAAATAAACTTAATGAGTCGTATTTATTTGAAATCCGCATAAAAAGCCAATTCTTTTGATGTATTTATTGATTTCAAAATTTTGATTTTTAAAGTTTTGTCTACAATTGAACCGAGTCACTGCTTACTTACAGCTTGTTACCACGAATTTTATATTCAAAATATACAAAATTCCTAAAGTTTAATATTACCCATCAAAAGTTACAACCCTTAGAAAATCTGTGTGATTTTAAAAAAAAGTGGGAAAACAGCCCCAAATGCCAAGGACTCTTAATGAAAATCCAACTATCATTGTATCAATTTAGCGTATCAAAACCCTAAGAAGAAATCCATTTCTCATCTGTAGAAATGTGGAATTTTGTGTTTATTGCCTGAAGAAAGATCACGGATACGTGTTGATTTGTTTGTGTTTTTTTTTTCTCGAAAAAAAAAAAACGGGTGATTTTATCAAACCAATGGTCCTAGAAGAAAGAGAGAGGACCATTAAAATGCAGATTCTTGATTATTCTGTATAGCCAGTCAGAAAAAATAAACCCAATATTTTCTGGAAAAGAAACTATAAGGTTTTCCAGATTTTAGAGGAGGTTTTGTAGCTCTTTGACAATTCTAATATCATCAAAATATCTCAATTTCCAGCTCTCACTGCTTCTAAAGCACATTCAGCTGAACTATGGAAACACGAAACAAGAAGTGTTGCTCCAAAAAACAACAAAATAGTTAAAACATCAAATGTGTTCTTATAAATTTTATTATCCATACTAATGCAAAAATATATTCATCACATTCTATATAAGGGAGATCTCTTAATATTTTGGCCTGTAGGCTGGGGCCTTGTAGGCGGGAGAGGGATATGCAGGTGCAGGGTATGCTGGTGCTTTGTAAGCAGGGGCTGGGTATGCTGGTGTTTTGTATGCTGGTGCTGGGTAAGAGGTTTTGTATGCTGGCTTGTAGTCATATTTAGCTTCACCGGAATACTGAACATCAGCGACATATCCGGTGTAATCATCAGCAGTATAGGTAACGGTCTGAACACGGCCATCTGGAAGTAGAGTCTGGTAGCTGCCTTTTACGTAACCATTACCATCTGAATTTTCTTGGTGGTTGTAGTCATTGTATGTGTAGTCGTCCTTCACTGCCCAAGCAAAGTCATAGGGAGCTGGGGCATACTAAAACAAACAAATGTAAAATCAGAAGAACTATAATCAAAGTGGAAAATTAACAAGAAGTTAACCAGCTGAAGAACTGCCATTCCAATTTATTTTTAGCGTAGGGGAGGGGTAAATCTTAAGTTCTAAATTGTTCCTATGGGCAGGGTAAAGGCCATAAATATCAGAGGCACTTCTTATGTAATACCTTGTGTTGGATATTTAGTATTATAATCTTATAGTTTTGTACGTAGGCATTTGCCCTCTTGACTCCTCCAAACGAATGTTCTTCGTAGAGGATAGATTTTTCTTATACTTTCAAAATAAAAATAAATATAAATTTTTCCTTTAACGCTGAAACATAAAACAACACCCAATAGATAGTTTAAGGGAGTTAAGATTAGAGAAGAGATAGTTCAACTTTTGTTGTTTTTCCCATTTTATGTTTTGTTTCGTTTTTGTATCCGTTTTTTTCTGTTTTCTGTTCTGTTTTTGTGTTGTTTTTTTTTCTTTTTATCTTTCTTCAAAGCCTTTTCTTCTTAAAGATTTTTGTTGGTTAGAAATCGATGATCGATGACCAAACAGTTCGTGGTAACGAACTATAGGTAAGTTGCTACCCGGCTCAATGGTAACCGAAAGTCTAAAAAACGGAATTTTGATACCAATAGATGCGTCAAAAGAATCAAATTTTTATTGTGATTTCAAATATATAAGTTTAATCAAGTTTAATCTTACCCATCAAAAGTTACGCGCCAGAGAAAATTTGGCTTATTTTTGAAAAAAGGGGAAAAGACCCCTTAAAAGTTATAGAACCTTAATGAAAATCACACCATCAAATTCAACGTATCAGAGAACCCTACTGTGGAGGTTTCCTGCTCTTATCTACAAAAATGTGGAATTTTCCATTTTTTTGCCAGAAAAAAGGTCACGGATGCGTGTTTATTTTTTTTCCCCAGGGGTAATCGTATTGACCCAGTGGTCCTAGAATATCGTAGGAGGACTCATTGGAACGGAAATTAAAAGTTCTAGTGCCATTTTTAATTGACCCAAAAAATGGAGGTCAACTAGGCCCCCTCTGACGCTAATTTTTTCTCAAAGTCACCCAATTAAAATTTTGAGATAGCTATTTTGTTCAGCATAGTCAAAATCTAATAAATATGTCTTTTAGGATTACTTAATTCCCCACATTTCCCAGGGGAAGGGCTGCAAGTTGTGAACTTTGCCCATTGCTTACATATTGTATTGGTTATTGGGAAGTATACAGACATTTTCAGGAAGGATTTTTTTCTGGTGGGGGGGCTGAAGGAGGGGCTTACTCGGGAGAATCTTTCCGTGGAGGATGTTTGTTTGGGGTAAGGGATATTTCTGTGGAGGGGGCACCGGGTTTCCAAGCATTATTTAAAAAATGATCAGAAATTAAATTTAAAAAAACAAGTTTTTTTCAACTGAAAGTAAGAAGCAACATTAGAACTTAAAACAAACAAAAATTATTACGTATATGAGGGGGTTCGCCCCCAAGTCATTACCTCACTCTTTACGCTACAGTTTTTTTTTTAGGTCTTTCAAAACAGCTATCTATTCTAATTAAACGGTCTTTGTTATTCAGGGGTTTGTGAATTAAACAAAATTCTAACTTTTAACGTACAGAGAGTGGTATTGACTAAGGGGAGAATCCCCTCATATAGGTAATAACATTTACGTATTAAAAAAAACAATAAAAAAAAACAAGCGATACGGCTCAATAGTAACCGAAACTTTTAAAAACAGAATTTTGATGTCAATAAATGTATCAAAAGAATGGGCTTATAATGCTAATTATAAATATATAAATTTTATTAAGTTTAGTATTACTCATCAAAGGCTACGAGCCTGAGAAAATTTACCTGATTTTTTAAAGAGGGGGGAAACATCCCCTACAAGTGAAAGACTTTTAATGAAAATCATACCGTCAGATTCAGCGTATCAGAAAACCCTGTTACATAGGTTTCAAGCTCATATCTGCAAAAATCTGCAACTTTGTATTTTTTGCCAGAAGAAAAGTATACGAATATAGAAGTTCGTTACGTAAGTTAATTTGTAAATTACGTCAGAACCAAATTTAGAGACAGCCATTTAGCAAAATAAAAGTAAAATTTTTATGCAAATTTTGTTTTCTTATTCAATGACGGTGAGCCAAAATAAAAGCTGCATTAACTAAAAAACGATCAGAAATGAAATTAAAAAAAACAAGTTTTTTAAGCTGAAAGTAAGGAGCAACATTAAAACTTAAAACGAACAGAAATTATTCCGTATATGACAGAGGCTGTCCCCTCCTCAACTCCTCACTCTTTACGCTAAAGTTTAACTTTCTCACAACTCTATTTTTGTTAAACAATAAAAAATTTTAGCGTAAAGAGCGAATAATTTCGCTCTATACGGAATAATCTCTATTCGAATAATACGGAATAATTTCTGTTCGTTTTAAGTTTTAATGTCGCTCCTTACTTTCGGTTTAAAAAACTTGTTTTTTTTATTTAATTTTATTAAGATTCGACAAAAGAAAACAAAGCAAAACGGCCTTGCCTTAAATATTTTATGCTGACTTTGTTTTGTTTCTTTGTTTCTTTACCTGTTTTATTTTTGCTTGTTTTTTTTTCGTTTCCTTTTAAGAAAAAAAGGAAATGAAAGCAAAGAAAACAGCAAACCACCATTTTTGTATTGCATCTCTTCATATTATTGAGTTTTACATCTCTGTAATGTGTTCTTTCATTTCCGCCTCTTTTTTTTATTCTTAGATCCAGAGTGGCTGCCCGCTTTCTATCATTTTTTGCTTTACGTTTTAATTTCTTTCCTGTCCCTCCTCTTTATTATTACTGTCATTTAGGCTATTAACATAAACAAAAACTATACTAAAAGTAAAAATAACTGGAAACTCACATCAGTTTTGTATGATGGCGTGTAATCGGGCTTATAACCAGAATAGCCTGTTGGTTTAGGATACTGAGGGTCAGCAACAGACAAGGCAATAAAAGTAGCTATGATAAAAGCCTGAAAATGAAAAATGGTTTAAAAAAAAAATAATAAAATAATTTATTCGTCCTTAATTTAGCTCCAAAAACTCCTATTCAGGACAAAAGTCTGAGACAGTGGCGGATGCAGGATTGTTTTAGGGGCAGGGGGCGCAAAATAGGTTGATCCGATAAATTTGCGTTAGGAACAAGTTAAATTAACGCAAACTTGTGTTAATTAAGTAAAATACACCACTTTACACAATACTAGGGGGCGCCACAGCGCCTCCCTTTGGATCCACCACTGGTCTGAGAGATAAGGATGTTATGCACTGAAGTGGAATATATTATTGGGTGGTATGTGGAATTTGGACATTTTAAGTACTTGATTTAACAATTGAATTTCTTCATACTGCCAGGAATTTGCATTTTTAATGTTTCTCTCTTTTTTATTTCCGTTTCTACTCTGTTGTTATTTTGTTGCAGAAAATAAATTGATTTTGTTTTTATTATTATTATTAAAATAGTAATTGCTTAACTTAAACCTCAATTTAAGTATGAAGAAAATCTCAGATTTGAATTTCTTTTCGGAATTTGCCACTTTTAGGCATTGACATGGATATAATGCTTTATCAGATATCAAATATAAGTTGATTTCCCTGAGATTAGTAGCTTGTGATATAATACTTTAGTATACTGTAAAAAACAAATAAAAACAAAAATTTTAGAATAGAAAAAATTTAACATTATCTCTGCTACGTCAATATTAATATGATAAATATTTTGGTAGATTTTGATAGAAGAAATTTAAAGTTAATTCAAAAGTTGTTAAATAAAAAAATGTAAAAGTACATTCCAAAGACAAGCTATTTTTATGCTTCTAAGTCACCTTTGATTCACTTTAAGCTACCTTATAACTGACTCTCACCAATTGCGGTGATGCTCTGTTGTCAGATCCTGCAAAGCTTTCAATCTCATTTTTCCCAAAAAAATTTGAGTTTTGCATCACCGAAGCTCGTCTTTTAAAGAAGTAAGAATTCTATGTTTTACAAGCCATCTTGGTCAAAAAATGCAAATGAAAAAAAAAAACGATTGATCCCCTACGAACATACATTTGTGCCTTCACTGTGGAACTATAACATTTTCGTACTTCAATACGAAAATCGCATTGCGATTACGAAATAAGCGTTGCTGAAATTCAAACACTGTAAAGTCATATTTAGATCTTTAAAATAAACCTAAATTGCAAAAAGAGATATATAAGTTTGTGAATAAAATGAAATCTGTCTAATTAGTATAAAGTCTTTGTAGCCTGATCACCAAAACTCGATGCTACTGCTACTACTACTCCTCGTCTCACCACAAAGCCATCTAAGGCCAACAGAACACAAAGCCGTTTCTGATATATTTACCTCGAGCGCTGTAGCTCATGAATGGCCTTGCGCCAGGAAGGTTTGAATGGCATACCATCAGAATTTCAGTAGAAAAATATAATACATATGGAAATTAGATTGTTTGATTGCTGCATTTATAAACCTACTTTTTGTTTCTTCTTTATACCAACTCAGCTAAAAAATTAATATCAATGTAGATTTTTATATTAATAATTAATTAATGTGAATTTTCTGTAATCTATAATACAGACTATTAAGCATTTTAGGAGATATCTACAAAAATTAATCATTTTGTATTGGTGAATACTGCTGAGAATATAGTCTTTAATTATTCTTTCATACTGTCTTACTTTTCTCTTTTATTTCTTAGCTTTATATTTTGTTCTTAATTTTGTCTATTACTCGATTTTTTTCATTTTCTTCATTTTTACTTAACTTTTGCTCTTTACTTAGTTATACTTTAACTTTATAATTATTCATAAAACTTTTCAATAGATGGAAGCAGGAGAAAATTGCCTTATGTTGACAAAACTTTTACAATTTTTGTTTTCACAGACAGAAAAGCATTACATGTATAGAAATAATCTAAAATTTCCACGCTTTTATATTTTCGCTCATCTTGGAGGGGAAGGGGGATTAGTACAAAGTCTTCCCCTCTCCTTGTGGGTTCCCAAACCACTAAATGTTAGTAAGTACACATTCTCTTACCTTCATATTTATATTAAGGTTGTAGCTTGATCACTAATTTTTCAAATTGCAAGTTAAAAACTGATACAAAAATTCAGTGTGTTAAGGTATTTATATATTTTGGTTGCTTAAGACCAACGCCCTTTCCACACAATTCAAGTTCTATGCTATTCGTCATAACATTTGACCAAAATATTATGAGCTATATTACCTGCTGTAAAAATTATAGGGCATTGCTGGTGGAACGTCTTATATCGAAACCCAAAAATCAAAAAGTGCTTTGTGCATAAAACAAACGAACTTGAACCTACCAGACTATGAGAAAAAGATTATAGATCTGTTTATAGTGAGTTTGCCACCAGGGGCGTAATTTGTTATTGGGCAGGGGTGAGCAAGTTCCCCCCGGACCCCAGTTTGTCTCCACTCAGCTGAAATTTAATGTCTTCAAAAATGTTATTGAAACTAAGATAGGTGTACATAATTAAAGCAGCCACAGAAACAAATAAGTTTTTTGTATACCTTTGCGTTTATGGTACTACAGGGCTTATTTATTTTTCTTTTCACTTGGTCATTTTCAATTGATTTGGGAAAATTGACTCCAGCTTCCCCCCCCCCCCATGATTTTGACGAAATTACTCCGAAATGACTAAATTTTCCAAACTGAATCCCTCACTTCTGTATACTTATGCGAAGCAAAACTAGGGAAGTCGATTTCGATACTCTTCAGTATCTAGAATAAATATATCATATTTCTAAATTCTGGCTCGTACTTACGAGTGATAGTAAAGTGACAGTAAAGAAACTTCTGGAGCTCGAAAATGATCACAAAATGTTATAATAAACCTTTATTATAATTGAAGCTACAAAAATCGTAGCTTCAAATAATTTAGGAGAGAACAGGTCTTTTAATTTTGGTCTAGTCAAGTCTCAAATGAAAACAATTTATAGCATAATAAACAAAAATATGCAATAAACAGGTTTCAGCTTCTTAAATTATAGTTTAAGATAATGTTTGAAAAAATTTAAATCATAATAGCTTTTTGTTATGAAGTAATTTTCTTACATTAATCAAACAGTTTGTTGTACCAAACTTCGTGTAAGGGGAGACTCGGCCGAATAGTAACCTAAACTTTAAGAAACGGAATTTTGATGACAATTAATATAGCAAAAGAAATTGGCTTCTTATACTGATCAAAATATACAAAATTCCTTAAGTTTAATGCTACCCATCGAAACCTACGAGCCTGAGGATATTTGTTGGATTTCTGAAAATAGGAAATATTTCCAAAAAAAAATTATCTACAAAACATGAAAGTATCTCCAAAACGCAAGGCAATCTCAATGGATACCACTCTATTGATTCAACATATCAATGTTCTATTTATACAAAATTCAGGTATTCCGTGTTTTTGCCATAAAAAAGAGCTCGGATGTGTGTTTATTTTTTCTTCTTTTTTTCCAATGAGTGATGGTATCGAACGAAGGGTCCTAGAAGATCAGAAGAGGGCTCTTTTTAAATCAAACTAAAAGTTCAAACTGCCCCTTTTAAGTTAATAAAAATATTAGAAGGTAACTAGCCTCCCACGCCCCTTTGTTCCCCAAAGACATCTCATCAAAGTTTTGAGACGGTGATTTTGTTCAATATAGTCGAAAGGTCCAATAGCTATTCTTCTGGGAATGGCATGGCCCCCTGCAGCCTATGAGGAAAGGGTTGTAGGCTTTGCAGTTTCCCATTGCTAAAGTATAGTATTTGTTATTTGAAAGTAAATAGAATTTTTTGGGGGAAAGATTTTCTGCGGGGGTATTTTCCCCCGGGAGAGTTTTAGATGATAAGGAAAGTCTATGGGAAAGGTACATCACGGAATAGGGAGGGGTATTACCCGGCAAGATGTGAAAAACGATTAGAGATCAATTAAAAAAACAAGGTTTTTCAATTGCAAGTTAGGATCGACAATAATAATTAATATAAACAGAAACTACTCCGTATATAAGGGGGATGCCCTTTCCTAAATCCCTCTTTACCCTAAAGTTTAACTTTTGTCACGAATTTTTAAGGCGGACTGGTCAAACACAAGGGTCGTTTAATTTGGATTATATGTCGATAAATAGAAGTTCAAATAGGGATAAAATCCTTTTAATAGACAGTGATGATGATAACAGTGATAGAAATTCACAAAAAATACTAGATATTTCGGTCATATATGCAGTGACCGTCATCAGTAGTATTTTTAAAGAACTTTAAGACATTAAAGTAAAGAGGGACGGATTGAAGAGGAAGAAGCCCTCCTTTTACGGAATAATTTCTATTCGTTTTAATGCTGCTTCGTACTTTCAGTTGAAAAAGCTTGCTTATTATTCTATTTAATAATACAATTGAACGTAATTATACGTTTGTTTATTGTAACACAAGATTGAGATCGCTTGGATGCGATAGCTGAACCCAATTTTTTAGAAAATAAACAACGGACACGAATTATACAGCGTTAAAGAGTGGTAATAGTGCAGTTGTTAGTCAGTTTACTCTTCGATAATTGCACGAAAAAGTTTATTCTTTAGTTTCATTGGTTCATATTTGAGACGTATTCTCTTAAGCCAATCATATCATTCCTTATCTCTGGAGAGAAAAATATCCCAGGCTTTTTTGAAACCCGATTCATTTTAAAAACTCCCGTTTAAAAAGCCAATAAAAAGAAGGACAAGTTTTATTCACAAGACCTTTTTAATTACTTCCTCTGTTTCAAATTAATTTTGGGGGAACGTGAGTGAAAAATCAGCCAAATATCAGCAAACAATATGGCCTAAAACAGCTTCAGAAGGTGTAGCTTTGCTTTGAAGGTTCTTGGGAATCAACAGGCTGCTAATGTTTGGATGTTTACAGACAAAAAGTGTTTTTACATCTAACTAGTTAGTTTTGCTTAATTATTTCTACAAATCACCATAGCAACACTGACAAAAATGTGGTACTGCCCTAAAAACTTCTTAGTATTGTAACAACTAAAAGAAATATCTTAGAAAATCACGGTATTCAGGTATAAATAGACCTAAGATAGGTCCAGTGGTAACTTATTTTTTATTTTGATGTCCTTGTTTCTTTAAAAAGAAACGAATGAATACTTTTAAAAAGTCCTTTAAGAGCAAAGGCACACGTTTTGATTTATAATAGACAACACCATGGGCGCCTGCAAGGGGGGAAGGGGGGCCATGCCCCTCCTCCCCGGAAATTTAGGACTATAAAGTAAATATAAGCGGACCAACGGAAAATGAGCAGAATAGGGGAAAAACATGGAAAAAATGTGTTTTGCCCCATTTTTATAAACAGTTAAGTCTAAAGGTATAAATATGTTGGTGTTTGATAACCCAGTTCAAAACAGTCGATATTGTTAAAAAATATCAGTCCAAAGGTTCGGCATTGCTCAGCAGAACTGATTGCTGGGAGTTTATATCTGAGTTTTTGTAAGTAGGCTTTTTTTTGTGCATTTTTTTGTAATTAATTACTTTTTTCGTTTTTATATACTTTTACTTTAATTAACATATTTTTTCCATTGCTTTAAAAAAAAATATTTATCTCTAAGCTTCATTAAATAAAAAGAAAGTTTTTTCAACTGAAAGTAAGGAGCAACATTAAAAATTATAACGAACAGAAATTCTTATGTGTGTTAGAGGGGTTTCCCCCTCCTCAATACCTTGCTCTTCACACTACAGTTTTTTGTCCCTTTAAAAATTGTTAATTAGTGTTCTAACCAAACTACCCTTGTGCTTCAGGAATTGTTTTTAAAGAATTGGGACAGAACTTAAACTTTAGCATAAAGAGCGAGGTGCTGAGGAGGGGCTACTCCCCTCATATACGTAATAATTTCTGTTCAATTTAAATTTCAATGTTACTCCTTACTTTCAGTTGAAAAAACTTATTTTTACTTAATTTCTGATCGCTTTATAAATGAGGCCAGGATACCTGGCTTCTCCTCCAAGAAAAAATACCCCTTCCCACAGAAATCTCCTCTGGGGAATTCAACCCTGGGAAAAATTTACCCCGGACAATTACCCTTAACATCTCCAAGGCTAAAATTTAATCGGTAAAGAGAAAGCAAAATATATACAGAAATTTTTATGGGAATTCTGGCAAATTCACCCAGTATTTCCCCTGAAATTTCACCCCCTGGAAACTTCCGTCTCCATGTAAAATTCTCCCCGTGCAAAATCCTTCCAGCAGAAAATTCATCCTCTCCTCCCCACTCGAAAAATGTATGCATACTTCTAATAGCAAATAAAACAATAGGTAAATTTTATAACTTAAAAACATTTCCCCAGGGGCTGTATGGGGTTATTTTATCTCTAAGGACATAGTTATTGGGCCTTTCACCTATGCTGAAGAAAAAAGTTATAACAAAATTTTGGTCGGACTATGTTGGGAAAAAAGTGGCACGTAATTTTTCTTTTATATATCTATTGGCATCAAAATCTGTTTTTTTTGGAGCTTCGGTTACTATTAAGCCGGGTCGTTCCTTACTTACAGTTCTTTACCACGAACTGTTTGATTACCACTCCAAATCCAAACAGAGATCATTGAAATATTGATCGTTTTTTCTGTGTTACCAAAAGTATTGTATTCATAAAACTTTACAGTTTCATGAAATGTAATTACAAAAATAGAAAAGGATTTTCAACTAAAGTAAGGAGTTAAACAAACTTAAAACTTAAAACAAACAGAAATTACTTATAAAAGTAATAAAATTCATAGAAACAAATTCTGATATATTTATAAATTCTTTTTTGTAAGCCCCCGCCATACAAACATCCTGGATACAGCCCTGTACATACGCATTATTTTTTTTAGGGGGAGAGGAGGAATAGTTAAAAGAATAATTTGAATTAGAATAATCAAAAATTAGATTAACATAAGAATTCAAGTGAGTAATTAACTCTTTCTTTGGTAGGGGGGGCTCCCTACGTACGCCTCTTCTATGAATATTTTCTTCTTTTGTTGAGCCAATTTCACAAAGCTAAATTATTTATTTGAATGTAGGCTACATTTTATTTACCTTCATTGACTAATAAGTTACTTATTTTTACTAAAAAATTATTTTTATCAAAATCCTTAATCATTAAAGACAAGCAATTCTAGTCGGTTGCTGGCTATGTTTTAAGTTTGATTATTAGAAAAAAAATACGTTTTCTAAAGAGTTAAAGAGGCTGAGTCACAAGTTCGAACCTTAAAACGTACAGGGATTAGGAGGTACAGTTGGGGGGGTGGGGCCCCCCCAAAACCCCGCTTTTTCAGCCTCTTTTGTTAAGATCTTTAAGAGTCCTCATTCACCCAGATCCGTTGCCAACTGTGGCCTGTAGGCGTGGCTAATAATAAAAAAAAATAATTTATGAACAAGTTTTTGAGGATATAGTCCTGCTGCTGCTGTGCTTCCGTCAGGGAGTAGAAATTCAATATTTATGCTTCTTTTCGGACTTAGCTAATATAATCAGAATCATGTCATGATTTTTTAGTATAAACTACATTATAAAGATAAAGATATATCTTATTATAAAGACACAGATATATATATATATATATATATATATATATATATATATATATATATATATATATATATATATATATATATATATATATATATAATATCTATATATATATATATATATATATATATATATATATATATATATATATATATATATATATATATATATATATATATATATATATATATATTATATATATATATATGTATGTATGTGTACACGTATGTATCTTATATTTTTTGGATATTAATTTAATTACAGCCTGAAAGTATAAACTGAAAATTGAAAAAAAAACGACATGTTGATGGAATTACTTATTACATACTAAAATTCAACACAAAAAGTAATGCCAGCGACAAAATGAAACCTTCAAAATGCAAAAAAAATGGAAAAGTAGCATATCTAAATGCTATAGTTAGACCTTATTTAATTTTTTGTTAGTACATACTAAAATAATTTAAATCATTGTAATTTAGCCATTAAACAGTCCGTAAAAAAGGCTCCATGTTTTTTCTCGAATATACACGTGCAGAAAGGTTCTAAAACCCTAAACTAAATGATACGTATATTGCGTTCAACCTTGACCGTATTTATTTATGGATTATAATAAGTTGTGTTTGAGGTAGTTCTCCGCTTACCTTCTTATTTTTTTTTTTTTTTTTTTACTTATACCAGCAAACATTTATAAGAGTAAATTTACATAAGAGTCGTAAATCAGGGCTTCCATTTCTTATTTAAGTCATTTGATCGATAAAATCTGACACTTGTAAGTCACTTTTTTCCGAGGGATTGACCACTTTCAAAATCTTGTACTCTTGATGGAGTATCATGCATTGTGCAAATGTTTCACACGTGGTTTGAACTGCAATACATGACCTAAAGTAACGTGATGTATAGAGAGTTTATCACGCGTGGTGGAACAGTTGAAGTTTTGAAAAGGAAGTCAGGTACTGGAGAGTGGATAAACCCTCACTTTTTTGTTTATTTTATACTAGAAAATCGTGACATGATTCTGATTATATTGACCAAGTCCGAAAAGAAGCATAAATATTCAATCTCTACTCCCTGACGGAAGCACAGCAGCAGCAGGACTATGTCCTCAAAAACTTTGCAGATAGGAGGAGACGGGAGCAAGAAATTGGAGTAGGATCAAGATTTGTAAATAACCAGAAATGGTTGAACTACATAAACATATACAAGGATAGAACAAAATTAGAAAAATGGGGCTTTTACCTAAAATCTTGGTGTCTGAGTAGCTGATCAAACTTAAAACATAGCTAGCGACCGACTAGAATTGCTTGGCTTTAATGATTAAGGATTTTTATAAAAATAATTTTTTAGTAAAAATAAGTAACTTATTAGTCAATGAAGGAAAATGTAAATAAATTGTAGTCTACATTCAAATAATTAATTTAGCTTTGTGAAATTCACAGAAGAGGCGTACGTAGGGAGCCCCCCCCCCAAGAAAGAGTTAATTACTCACTTGAAC
The DNA here is from genome assembly GCF_049724085.1 of Artemia sp. Qi Xiang Cuo. NCBI lineage: Eukaryota > Metazoa > Arthropoda > Branchiopoda > Anostraca > Artemiidae > Artemia > Artemia sp. Qi Xiang Cuo. Next base: position 13,664,351 of record NC_142810.1, on the reverse strand, counting down.
TTTTATGCTGATCTAATTTTTAACTACTCTAATTCAAATTATTCTTTTAACTATTCCTCCTCTCCCCCTAAAAAACAAAGCGTATGTACAGGGCTGTATCCAGGATGTTTGCTGGGGGGGCTTACAAAAAAGAATTTATAAATACATCAGAATTTGTTTTTATGAATTTAATTACGTTTTTACGAGTTGGGCAAACATTCCAGGGGGGTATAAACCCCCTAGCCCCTTCCCTGAATACGGCCCTGCCTTCGTGCCCGTTTTGAAGCCTGAGGAAATACTTTAAGACAGTTAATGTATATTCTTTTTCAAGTATAAAATATATTTCATAATTATTACAGGCCCAAATTTTGGTACACGCAGTTATGACCATCAGCGGTGGGGTTAGGGCTAAAAATCCTTTTATACTGCATTTGGTGTCTCAAATATTTGTTTGCTCATTTTTTTTTTAATTGCTTGGGAGAGAGTCCTTTGGATTGAGTTTAGGAGAAAATTCCTATCCCCCTGTTGTCAGTATTAATAATAGTATGAGGGTAGTTGCAAATTTGCATGATAGATTGCCCAAGTTGCTCTTAGGTCTTTCTAAGGTGAATGTCTATGTTTAATTTTGAAAAATTAACTTTGTGTAACCTTTTCCAGCTAAAATGGGAGATTCAGCGTTTCAGAATTCGCGTCTAGCCTTATAGTAAGTTATAGTAATGTTTTTTTTTCATTTATCAGCGAAAAGTTCGTGCTTCTATGCATCTCCTATATTTTTGGGGCAGGTAATTTTCGATAATCTTGGGAATAATTTTGGGATAGTTTCACACCTTTTTGAGCTAAAATATTTCCAATTTTTGGTACCGGTTGAGCCTAAATTTTAATTGAAGGAAGCTCCCGCCTCAGAAACACCAAATATAAACAAAACAAAAATTCATGAGAGAAAAAGGAAAGGGCCCAAATATCCAAGCCTCTATGTAATTTTTCTGGATAAGGCCATGAAAACGATCTCGACTGAAGAATTTTACACTGGGCAATGCAGCCCAGTTTGTTATCAGAAAAAAGGAAATAAATACAGAAACAGAAAAAGAAAAGGTGTAAAAGAACAAATAGACAAAGGGAAAAGAAAAAATGAAACCCTGAACGAACAGAAATCAAAATAAATAATCACGTCAAACATAAAAAACGAGTAGAAACGAAAATGAATACACTACTCAAGTAAAATGAATATAAATTACTACTAACAGGAGTGTTGCTACTGTCTTTTCCCCTAACCATGATCTTTCTAAGGCCCATTGCGTGCAAAGTGCTTTACTGAAAACCAAATGTATTCTAAGCATTCTTTTTGTAATTATAAATAGAATTTTAATATTATGTATAAATATTGTAACATTGAAAATAAAAAAAATATTGTAAATTAAACGGGAATCATTAATTTGCTGAGATTGCCAGGAACAACAATCAATATATATTAAAAGTTGAATTTATTTTCATCAGTTTTTACAAATCATCTTTACCACTTTTTACAGTGATCTTTTTTCGTTGTTGTTTTGAAAAATCGAAACACACTGCACGGAATAGATATACTTTTCAATAAATGCTAATGATACAAAACCTTTAGAAGGTTTACGGTTAGGAGAGGGGCCAATAACACATTCTTGTCCGTTATCATTTTGTTCGTTTTCCAAGAAAATGTTAGCCCTACGAATAATAAACTAAGATTGGCAGAAGCAACAACAACAAATATTGTAAATAAGAAGTTCCTTACGTTTAAATTTTCTATACTAGCAGGGTTGCCAATACAAAAAACGTAGGGAGTGACTAGAACTTTTAAAATATCTTTTTAAAGAAAAATAAGATATAAAAATAATATTTACAAGAATCTAAGCGGGGGTGGGGGAGGCATTTTTGATCTTTTAAATATCTTTTAACAAAAACACAAAAAATATTCAAAATATTTGGAATTGGCACCCTTTTCTTACTAATTGTAAATATAAAACTAAATCACCTTAGTAACGAAGTCATTACACATAATGCATCACTGACTTTTCAGTAATTAATGGCTGTTGATCACGAAGTATATTGCTATGGTAGTTAAGTTAATGAGCTATAACATGTTGATTACTATTTTAGCTTGTCATAACAGTCAGATATTTTAAGTAAACAACTTCCGGATTTTTCATTAAAGTACCAAGGAAAATGAAAATTAAATTTTATTGTTTGAATTTTTTAATTGGATTGTTAATTGACTGTTTAATTGTTAATTTGATTGTTTTTAATTCTGAATTAACAAAATAATTTATACTAAATTACATAATAGTAACAAAATAACAAATAAAATATAAATAAGATAATAATAAATAACGAGTTTAATAAAATAATAATAAAAAATTTCAATAAAAATTGTTTTTTAATTATTTAATTGTTAATTTGATTGTTAATTTGAAATTTTCACGATCATATATATCACAAAAAAATAAGAAAATTCGGTAATGCAATTCCAAAAAAAAAGAAACAATATAACACAAAAGTACTTATGCAGTCTTTCTTTCTTTCTTTTACGTAAGGATGCCAAATTTAGTATAAAAAAAACGTGGATGAAAAATCAGCAAAAAGCGAAAATACACGGCACTAAACAGCTTAGAGTGGTAATAGTAAGGGTTTCCTTTAAAAATAGAACTGTGTTTAGGAATCAGAATGTTGTTAATGCTTGAGTCTTCACTGACGAAAAGCGTTATCAGAATTAAGCAATTAGTTTTGCTCATTTATTCTTTGGGTTCAATGTAGCAACACTGACGAAAATACAAATCTGCCAAAAGATCTTGAGATTAAAAATGATATAGATAATTTCGAAGACCACACTGCCTTTCCATGACAATAAATTAAAGTTCAAGTAGGGATAAAAAATTTTTAATAGACAGTGATAAATACAGCAAAAATACTAGATATTTCGGTCGCATATGCATTGACCGTCATCAGTAGTAATACTGCTGATGAAGATCCCTGTGTATATCTAGTATTTTTTTTAAAATTTATCACTGTCTATTAGAAGGATTGTATCCCTAATTGAACTTTTATTTATTGAAATAAAAAAAAATCGAAGAAAATAGAAAATGAATGGGTTCAAGTATGAATAGGTGTAACTTAGATTCAGAAGACAAAAATGATGGTATTTTAGAGTCTTTGAAATATTATGTGTATTAAAAATAATATGAGGTTGAAATAAAGAAAAGACTAAATAAATTTGTAGATAAAACATATAGATAACTATATAATGTAAAATAGATAAATATAAAGTGAATATAATATGAATAGTATATATATATATATATATATATATATATATATATATATATATATATATATATATATATATATATATATATATATATATATATATATATATATATATATATATATATATATATATATATATATATATATATATATATATATATATATATATATATATATATATATATATATATATATATATATTTATATCAAGATATATCAAGATATATATATATATATATATATATATATATATCTTGTTGCTTTTTTTTTACGCAAACTGCTTTTCTGGCAAAATAGGAGAGTCCTAATCCTCCCCTCGAAAAAAGGTTTATGTATGTTCTCGATATTTATTGTTTTTTTTGTTTTTTTGTTATTTTTTCATAGAGAATTTAAGAATTTTTTTTAAATAGTTTATCTTTTTCGTACTTCCAATAGGTTGAGGCTGTGAATGGGTTGAGACATCAGTGTCACTGATAATTATCTTTAAACACACGCATAAAATAATCGATTTCTTCAGGCTTTTTTTCTGGTAAAGTATAATTGCTTGTAACAATAGACCCTCGTGCAGAAAGTTAAATGTTTTAATTATCTTTACACAAACCCGATATAGATATACCGTAAGCATTTTGTTGGTTATACTTTTAAATGAGATTAAGACTTTATTTTACTTTTCTAAACTTCTTTTTTAAATACACTCTTTGATGGAAAAAACAAAATAAGTATATGTGTCTTTCTATTAATTAAATACTGTTTTAAGGAGCGATGTTTTTCTATTTATAAATAAAATGAAAACATTGAAACATAAATATGCAACGAGTAAAACTTTTAACTAAAACGAAAAACCTAACTTTAATTAGTGCAATAAATCTTAATTAGCTTGATTTTCAATTAAAATTTCATAAATATGCCTGCGTTTTCATTTCATTTTTATGTGTATTCTACAATTCTAATTATAAAAAATATGTTTACGGTGGTAAGGGGAATATTAGGGAGGCAAGAGCGGATCCAGGATTTTTGTTCGGGGGGGGGGGGGTTACTAATTTTCGACTCGGTTTTCGACTAATTTTACTAATTTTACTAAGGTTTTACTAACTTTCGACTAATTTTCGACTCAGTCAAAAATTTCGGGGGGGGGGGGTCAAACCGGGTAACCCCCCCCCCCCTGGATACGGCCTTGTAGGGAGGTATTTATTCGGGAGCATTTATAGGGAGGGTTAGGACTCCAAAATATACCTCGCACACGTACCTGAAGACAATCCATCCGAAACTCTTGCATAAATAATAGGGAAGAAAAATGAAACAGAAGAAAGGTTAGAGAGTTAGTTTTAGAAATAAATTTTCTCCAGTGCCAAAGTATAGAAATCTTTTACATTCCGATAGAATTCCAAAGAGGGCACCAGATGCCAAAATGACCCCATTTCTAAAAAAACAACTGGATATTAAATTGTGTATTCCAACTAAAATATAAGATAAATATATAACACTGATAGTTGGAAAAAAACAGAATATTCAACATCGAGCATAAGATCCCCTCCCCCCACACACAAAGCTCAATGGCTGGGATTGCAGGGAAAAGGAAAATATTTGGATTCGAAATTCTCCTAATATTTGAATCAACGTTATACAAATGTGCAGAAAAATGTCCTTATATCTTACACTTGCTTGCTTAGAAAAGTTTGAACAGTCTTGGCTGTCAAATCTTCCTCTTGGTACAACCCAATATTGCTTGGGGGCAATTGGTATCCCTCTATTTCAAGCAATTACTGATTGTATGTCCTGCATATACTGTTTGTAGTGAATTGTATCCATATATTCATTGCCTGAATAAATACCAGATAAAATAGAAAAAGTATCGCTGTATGTGAATAACATTAATAACACAACCGTGTATTAGAGAATCAAACGGCTTTGCCTGCAGGGGAGAAAAAGAGCAAGCAACTTGTCTAGACAAAGCCTGGGTGTTGTCCAAGGACGCCGGTAAAAATTTTCCAGGAGGGGGTCAAACACCAAAATATCAGTGGTGGTTGGGTGACAGAGAATATATTTCAGGAAATTTTTTTTGTAGGAATAAGTTTATTTTTAAATACTTTTCGGAAAAACTCTCAAATAAAAAGAGCAATTAAATTGCATACAAAATGAGACAAAATACAGTAAATTTTAATAAAACAAGGTTTCCTGGCAAAGGGATCAATTTATTTATTAAATGATATATTTCATTATTATGCAGGTAGTATTTAAACAAAATCAAACTGAAACCAAAATTACTGACAGATTTATTGCTTCCGTAGATTATAACAGATGTAGGCTTCTGTAGTCTAGTCTTGTCTAGATGTAGGCTTAGAATAGTTTACAGATGGAGTAGAGATGCTGAAAAATAATCCTGCCTGCATAGATACCACGTTTTGATATATATATATATATATATATATATATATATATATATATATATATATATATATATATATATATATATATATATATATATATATATATATATATATATATATATATATATATATATATATATATATATATATATATATATATATATATATATATATATATATATATATATATATATATATATATATATGTATATATGTATATATATATATATATATATATATATATATATATATATATATATATATATATATATATATATATATATATATATATATATATATATATATATATATATATATATATATATATATATATATATATATTTTCTCTAGAGTCAACCCGTTTTGGTTATATAGGCTATAGGCAGTGTTAGGAACAGAATTCATAATTATTTTGGGAATATTCATAATGTATTTAATAATGTCGAAGAAGTTTACCTTTGAGCTACAATGTTTTGTTATCAACTATGTTTTTTTCATCATTGGGAAAAGTTTTTTGTGGGTTTTCTTTTCTCTCGCTATTTGGTTTACCTAAATCTGTGTTTTATTATTACTATTATTAAAATGTTTTGTCCTAAATGAAATTAAATAAAAAAAGACAAGTTTCTTCAACTGAAGATAAGGAGCAACATTAAAAATTAAAATGAACAGAAATTCGGCACCTCGCTCTTTAGGCTAAAGTTTTTTTATTGCTTTTATAAAGCTTTTTATTGTTCTATTAAAAAAACCTTGTATTTCGGGAGTCGTTTTTTAATTACAGAGGCAAAATTCAAATTTTAGTTTAAAGACCGAGGCGTTAAGAAGGGAAAAACCCGCCGAATATACGTGATAATTCCTGTTCGTTTAAAGTTTTAATGTTGCTCCTTACTTTCAGTTGACAAACTTGTTTTTTGGTTTAATTTCTGATCGTTTTTTAAAAAATCTCTGAATATCTGGCTTCACCTCCACGGACAAATCCCTCGTACCCGTGGATATACTGTCTAGACAGTGTAATCCTTGCCAAAATTTATCCCGGACAATTACCTTTAACATCTCCACGCATACAATTGAGTTGGCAAAGAGAATGCAATACATAAGAAGAATTCCTTTAAGGAATTCTGGAAAATCCCCCAGTGTAAAATTCACCCTGATAAGTTCATCCCCTGGAAATTTCCCTCCTATGGAAATTCTCCCCATGGAAAATCCCCCCCGCAGAATATTCGTCCCCCACCTGAAAAATGTATGTATACTTTCCAATAACAAATAATATACGTAAACATTGCATAAATTTTATAGCTGAAAGATATTTCCCCAGGAGCTCTGCTAGGGTTTATTATCTCCAAAGGCACAGATATTAGACCTTTCAGCTTTGCTGAAAAAATAGCTACCTTAAAATTTTGGTCGGACGATTTTGATAAAAAAGGGACACGGAAGGAGGTCTAGCTACCCTCCAATATTTATAGTCACTTAAAAAGAGCACTAGAACTTTTAATTTCCGTTCGAATGAGTCCTTTTCTGATATTCTAGGATAACTGGGTCGATACGATCACCCCTGGGAAAAAAAACATGTATCCATGATATTTCTTCTGACAAAAAATACAAATTCCATATTTTTGCAGATAGGAGCTTTAAACCTCTGCAGCAGGGTTCTTTAATGCGCTGAACCTGATGGCGTGATTTTCATTAAGATTCTATCAAACAGTTCGTGGTAACGAACTGTAAGTAAGGAGCGACCCGGCTCAATGATAACCGAAACTCTAAAAAACGGGATTTTGATACCAATAGATACATCAAAAGAATCAAATTTTAATTCTGATTTCAAATATATAAGTTTCATTAAGTTTAATCTTACCCATCAAAAGTTACGTGCCTGAGAAAATTTAGTTGGTTTTCGAAAAAAGGGGGAATGACCCCTTATAGAACATTAGTGAAAATCACACCACCAGATTCAAAGCATCAGAGAACCCTACTGCAGAGGTTTCGAGCTTCTATATGCAAAAATGTGGAATTTTCCATTTTTTGCCAGAAGAAAGATCACGGATGCCTGTTTATTTGTTTGTTGATTTGTTTGTTTTTTTGTTTTTTTTCCCAAGGGGTGATCGTATTGACCCAGTGGTCCTAGAGTATCGTGGGAGGGCTCATTGTAATAGAAATTAAAAGTTCTAGTGCGCTTTTAAAATGAACAAAAAAATGGAGGGCACCTAGGCCCCCTCCCACGCTCATTTTTTTCCCAAAGTGACCCGATCAAAATTTTGAGATAGCCATTTTGTTTAGCATGGTCGAAAATATGATAAAAATGTCTTTTAGGATGACTTGATCCCCCAAAGTCCCCAGGGGGAGGGCTGAAAGTTATGAACTTTACTCAATGTTAACATATAGTATTGGTTATTGGGAAGTATACAGACTTTTTCAGAGGAGATTTTTTCTGGTAGGTGGGGGAAGGAGAGGGTCGGGGGCTATATGGAAGGATCTTTCCATGAAGGAAGTTTTCATGGGGGAAGGGACATTGCTATGAAGGGGGCGCCGGATTTCCCAGCATTATTAAAGAAAAAGATCAGGAATTAAATAAAAAAAAACAAGTTTTTCAACTGATCAACTGATTGTGATTAAGAGGTCATTTTTAAAGAACTGGAAAAAAAAATTCGAACTATAGTTTAAAGAGCAGGGTATTGACTAGCGGGCGAACCCCCTAGTATACGTGTTAAAAATTTATGAATATAGAAGTTCGTTACGTAAGTTAATTCTAAGTTTCGTATATTTATTACTAATAAAAACGTTCGTAAATAAAATTAAACAAGTTTCGAGAAAGCCATTTAACCAAATATAACATGCAAATTTTGTTTGAATTATTCATGTACGATGAGCCAAAATCAAAACCTGTATTATTTCAAAAACGTTCAAAAATTAAATTAAAAAAGAAAGTTTTTTTAACTGAAAGTAAGGAACGACATTAAAACTTAAAACGAACAGAAATTATTCCGTATATGAAGGGGCTGTCCCCTCCTCAACGCCTCGCTCCTTACGCTAAAGTTTGACTTTCTCACAACTCTATTTTTTTAAACAATAAAAAAACTTTAGCGTAAAGAGCGAGGCGTTGAGGAGGGGACAGCCCCCTTCATATACGGAATAATTTCTGTTCGTTTTAAGTTTTAACGTCGTTCCTTACTTTCAGTTAAAAAAACTTGTTTTTTTTATTTAATTACTTTTAGAGGATGTTTCCCTCTTTAATCAAAAATCAGGAAAATTTTCTCAGGCTCATAGACATTGATTGGTAAAACTAAACTTAATGAAACCTCTATATTTGGAATCATTTCATATATCTATTGGTATTAAAATTCCTTTGTTTAGAGTTTTGGCTAATATATTGAGCCGGGTCACTCCTTACTTACAATTTGTTACCATAGCACGAATTATTTGATTTTTCATTACTATTTTATGTAAGGTTCTTCTTTTACTCTTCTTTTATTTTTCTTCTTCGTTTATTCTTCTTTTATTTTTGTCTAAGTATCTTCTTTCACAACCTCAATTTTTTGCTGTCTATTGTGGCATGTCCTGTTTATTCTTCGCTTCATGGAAGAATTACATTCATAACCGATATTTCACAATTGTGAAAAAACAACATTAAATAAAACCATGAGAAAGCACTGTAAAGATTTTTCAACAAGATTTTGGTAGATTTGTTTCTCAGTGTAAAACAGTGTTTTACTAAATTATCTTTGATTAGTTAAAAGAAGTAGGATGTCAGAGACCGTGGATGAAAAATCGGTCCTTATGTATTATAGCGACCACACTAATGAAGTTTGATCTGATCTATCTGCCTGCTTAAAACTCATTTGTCTGTCTGCATTCGGAGACAATTAGCTAGGCACAGTGAGATAAACAACTATATAGGTATATTCTAATTAAATATTTAATATATAGAGTTGGTATTTGGTTAGATTAGGTATTTAATATAACACTTACTTGGCTGCCTGGTTTCCATAATTCTTGTTATAGTTTTCACAATTTTATTTCTGAAATATTATTTTTTTTCATCATATTTTGGTATGTTTCATCAGGATTAACCAAACTTCACTTCCTGAGTAGGGTCGCTACGATGCATAAGTACCGAAATTCTTTTAAATTTGCTGAAATCTTTCGATATTTAGTGTAAAATGGTCAAACAAGAGAACGAAAAATAATGGGACACGGCATTATTCTTTGTCAGTGCGTAAGTTCGCCAGTGGCTTAATGCTACAGCGATGTTGAAGTGGTAGTAAGGTAATAGGAACAAGAGCGTCAACTAACTGGAAATACTACCAGCATAAAACAAAATACCTAAAAACAAGAAAGCATCATTTCTAATATTAAATACTACACGCATTTATTCATCACACTAGGAATTAGAACTATAGAGTTTTGATTTCCGAGGGAGGGGCTTAACCCTGATGCTTAGAAAATTAAGATATTCTTAAACCTTCAGAGCAGAGCTCATACTTTTTTTTGGGGGGGGGGAGGGTGAGTCTGGCCTGAGTTTAACCTAGGAGGGTCCTTGCTCCCTCCTCTTTAGTATACGCCTATTTGTTTGATATTACAAAATCTCAACTATATAATATAAACATTATTCCTTAGCATAAATACTAAAATGTAACTTTAGCTATGATGACAGTATTAAAACATATTAAGTAGACGTTATAACGCTCACTTGAATAACTCTGCTTAATTGTTTAAAAAAAAAATAGTTTAAAAAAATTGAGTTGTGAGAAAGTCAAACTTTAGCGTAAAGAGCGAGGCGTTGAGGAGGGGACAGCCCCTTTCATATACGGAATAATTTCTGTTCGTTTTAAGTTTTAACGTCGTTCTTTACTTTCAGTTAAAAAAATTTGTTTTTTTTTTCATTTAATTTTTTAAAGTTTTTTAATTAATGAAGGTTTTTATTTTGTCTCACCACACATGAATAATTAAAAAGAAATTGAATATTAATTTTACTTTTATTTGGTTAAATGGCTTTCTCGAAACCTGTTTAATTTTATTTACGAACGTTTTTATTAGTAATAAATATACATAACTTACGAATTAACTTACGTAACGAACCTCTATATTCTTATATTTTTAATACGTATATTAGAGGGTTCGCCCCGTAGTCAATACCTTGCTCTTTAAGCTAAAGTTCGAATTTTGTTCCAATTCTTTAAAAATGACCCCTTAATCACAAATGCCGTTAATTAGAATAAATAGCTCTTATGATAGTACTAAATAATATTTGGCTTAAAGAGCGAGGTACTGACCAGGGGATGAACCCAATCATATACGTAATGTTTTCTGTCGTTTTAAATTTTGATGTTGCTCCTTACTTTCAGTTTAAAAACTTGTTTTTTTTTATATATTATTTCTGATCTTTATTTAAATAATGCTGGGAAATCCGGCACCCCCTTCATAGCAATGTCCCTTCTCCCATGAAAACCTCCTTCATGGTAAGATCCTCCCACGTAACCCCGAACCACCCCCCCCCTCCTACCAAAAAAAAATCCCCTCTGAAAACGTCTGTATACTTCCCAATAACCAAAATTATATGTTAACATTGTGTGAAAGTTCAAAACTTTCAGCCCTCCCCCCGGGGACTTCGGGGATTAAGTCATCCTAAAAGACATAGTTATCATATTTTCGACCATGCTGAACAAAATGGCTATCTTAAAATTTTGATCGGGTGACTTTGCGAAAAAATGAGCGTGGGAGGGGGCTTAGTTGCCCTCCATTTTTTTGGTCACTAAAAAGAGCACTAGAACTTTTAATTTCCGTTTGAATGAGCCCTCCGACGATATTCTAGGACCACTGGGTCGATACGATCACCCCTGGAAAAAAAAAAAAACAGACAAAAAACAAACAAATATAGCCTACACGCATCCGTGATCTTTCTTCTGTCAAAAAATGCAAAATTCCGCATTTTTGTAGATAGGAGCTTGAAACCTCCGCAATAGGGTTCTCTGATACGCTGACTATGATGGTGTGATTTTCATTAAGGTTATAGAGCTTTTAGGGTTCTTTCGCCCTTTTTTCGAAAATCAGCCAAATTTTCTTAGGCACGTAACTTTTGATAGGTAGGACTAAACTTGATGAAACTTATATATTTGAAATTAGCATTAAAATATGATTCTTCTGATGTATCTATTGGTATCAAAATCTGTTTTTACAGTTTCGGTTACCATTGAGCCGGGTCGCTCCTTACTTACAGTTCGTTACCACGAACTGTTTGATGAAACCGGTTTTCTGTGTCCAGTCACAGTTAATCAGCGTAGCCTGAGCGAGATAAAGTACTATGCAGGTATTTTTGTATTAAATATCTAATATATACTGGTGGTTGGTTAGTTTAGGCACTTAGTATAGTGCGTTCTGGGTGGCCTGCTTTCCATAATTCTCTGTTGTAGTTTCCATAATTTTGTTACTAAAGTATTATAATTTCATCATATTTTAGTATATTTCTTTATGATTAACCTATCCTCATTTCTTGAGTGTGAAAATAAAAAAAACAAGTTTTTTAAACTGAAAGTAAGGAGCGACATTAAAACTTAAAACGAACAGAAATTATTCCGTATATGAAAGGGGCTGTCCCCTCCTCAACGCCTCGCTCTTTACGCTAAAGTTTTTTATTGTTTTAAAAAATAAAGTTGTGAGACAGAGTCAAACTTTAGCGTAAAGAGCGAGGCGTTGAGGAGGGGACAGCCCCTTTCATATACGGAATAATTTCTGTTCGTTTTAAGTTTTAATGTCGCTCCTTACTTTCAGTTTAAAAAACTTGTTTTTTTTATTTAATTTCTGATCGTTTTTTAGTTAATGCAGCTTTTATTTGCATAAAAATTTTACTTTTCTTTTGCTAAATGGATGTCTTTACAAATTAACTTACGTAACTAACTTCTATATTCGTATATTTTTCTTCTGGCAAAAAATACAAAGTTGCAGATTTTTGCAGATATGAGCTTGAAACCTATGTAATATTGTTTTCTGATACGCTGAATCTGACGGTGTGATTTTCATTAAAATTCTTTCACTTTTAGGGATGTTTCCCCCCTCTTAAAAAAATCGAGTAAATTTTCTGAGGCTCGTAGCCTTTGATGAGTAATACTAAACTTAATAATATTTATATATTTAGGATCATCATTATAAACAAATTCTTTTTATACATTTATTGACATCGAAATTTTTTTTTTAAAAGTTTCGATTACTATTGAGCCGTATCGCTTGTTTTTTTATTGTTTTTTTTTATTACGTATATGTTATTACTTATATGAAGGGGTTCTCCCCTTAGTAAATAACACGCTCTTTACGTTAAAATTTAAAACAAATTTTGATTCACAAACCCCTGAATCACAAAGGCCGTTTAATTAGAATAGATAGCTATTTTGAAAGCACTAAAAAAAACTGTAGCGTAAAGAGCGAGGTATTGACTTGGGGGAGAACCCCCTCATATACGTTATAATTTCTGTTCGTTTTAAGTTCTAATATTCCTTCTTACATTTCAGTTGAAATAACTTGTTTTTTTTTATTTAATTTCTGAATGTTTTTTAAATAATGCTTGTAAATCCGGCCCCCAATGAATTTAACTTGCTGTTACCCCAAAGAAACAACCGCCAAAGAATTTTTATCAATTTTAATCCCCTCCTCTAGCCTCCCCCCCCCCTCGAGAAAAAATCCTTCCTGAAAATGGTTGTATACTTCCCAATAACCAATAAAAAATGCTGGCAAGTCCGGCGCCCCCTCCATGGCAATTTCCCTTCCCCCATGAAAACTTCCTTCATGAACAGATCCTCCAACATAATCACCGACCCACCCTTCCCTCCCACTACCAGAAAAAAAACCTCCTGAAAACTTCTGTATGCTTCCCAATAACCAATACTATATGTTAACATTGGGTAAAGTTCATAACTTTTAGCCCTCCCTCTGGGAACTTCTGGGAATTAAGTCACCCTAAAAGACATATTCATCATATTTTCCACCATGCTGAACAAAATGGCTAACTCAAAATTTTGATCGGGTGACTTTGGGAAAAAAATAAGCGTGGGAGGGGGCCTAGTTGCCCTCCATTTTTTCTGGTCACTTAAAAAGGGCACTAGAACTTTTAATTTCCATTCCAATGAGCCCTCCCACAATATTATAGGACCACTGGGTCGATAAGATCACCCCTGGGGGAAAAAAACAAACAAACAAACAAACAAACAAATAAACACGCACCCGTGATCTTTCTTCTGGCAAAAAATCTAAAATACCACATTTTTGCAGAAAGGAGCTTGAAACCTCTTCAGTAGGGTTATCTGATATGCTGAATATGATGGTATGATTTTCAGTAAGGTTCTATAACATTTAGGGGGTCTTTCCCCCTTTTTTTGAAAATCAGCCAAATTTTCTCAGGCGCGTAACTTTTGATAGGTAGCACTAAACTTGATGAAAGTTATATATTTGAAATCAAAATTGAAATTTGATTCTTTTGATATATCTATTGGTATCAAAAACCCGTTTTCTAGAGTTTCGGTTACCATTGAGCCGGGTCGCTCCTTACTTACAGTTCGTTACCACGAACTGTTTGATCACTGTAACGCTTAATTACCCTTACTTATACAATTTTAAGCAGTCTACCTATCTAATCGGCTATGACAATAGCTCAAACGCAATAATTAATTTCAAACTCCAAATCAATGAACTGACGATATACACTAAGAAATATAGCGATATGACAAACGCAAAAAAAAGAATTTTGGACGTCACCTTCACTGTTATCATGGTTGCAGCGGTAACAGCAACCTAGTAAAGAGCGAAGCACAGCCCATAGTAACCAAAAGTTAAAAATCGCGTTTAGAAAAAAGCTATCTAGTGAAAAAAATTACCATCTGACACTGATTCAGGAATGGTGACTATTATTTCTATTCGTTTTAAAAGTAAAAGTTTATTGCGAAAAGAAATTTATGGTGATTTCAAAAAAAAGCTTAAAACCCCTCGAAAATAGCATCAGATCAAAATAAAAAGTGCACCATTGGAATCAGCATGGTCAAAAACCTAATAATAATAAACCTAACACCATGGTAATAATAAACCTAATAATGGGAAATTACAGTCCCCCTCTTTGAACAACAAAGAAAATCGCTTTTGTGCATCGACAGCACTGATCTGTCTCACTTTTTTTCTTTTTTTTTCTAGCAGGGTTAGGGAGTGGCTAGAGCATCATAGAGAGATGTGTAATAGATCATTCGAAAGGAAATTAAATTTTTAAGCGCCCTTTTTACGTGACCAAAAATATTGGGGGGCATATACCCCCCTCCCTACTGGCCCCCTGCCTCCAAAGTCGTCCAATCAAAATTTCGAGATAGCCATCTTGTTTAACAAAGTTCAAATGTCCAATATCTATGGTTTTAGTGATTATATGACCCTCCATAGTCCCTGGGGAAAGGGTTGTACGCTGTATCGGTGCCTGACGTATCGATATCACGCGCATCGGTATGGGCGTATTGCTATTGGATGTTTTGGTATCCTCATTTTTAGTAGCTCATATAAAAGATATTGCTCATATAAACGTCCTTCCTTCCTATAAATTCCGCCATCAGCAAGTTCCAAATTATGATTGCAGCGGTAGCTGCAACCTAGTAAAGCGCAAACCACAGCCCATAGCAACCAAAAGTTAAAAACGGCGTTTAGAAAAAAAGCTACCTAGTGAAAAAAAGTTGCCATTTGAAACTGATTCAGGAAAAGTGGTTATTATTTCAGTTTGTCTTAAAAGTAAAAGTTTACAGCAAAAAAAAATTATGGTGATTTAAAAAAAAGCCTGAGACCCCTCGAAAATGGCGTCAGATCAAAATGAAAACTGCACCATTGGAATCAGCATGGTCAAAAAACTATAGCAGGGAAATTGTGGTGCCCCTCCTTGAACAACAAAGAAAATCGCTTTTTTCCATCGGTAGCACTGATCTGTCTCCCGTTTTTTATTCTTCTTTTTTTTTCTGGCGGGGCTATGGGATGGCCAGAGCATCATAGACAGATGTGTAGTAGCTCATTAGAAAGGGAATTAAATTTTTAAGTGCCCTTTTTAAGTGACCAAAAAGATTGGAGGAAAACTAGCCCCCCTCCCTTCCGACCCCCTCCCCCAAAGTCATCCAATCTACATTTTGAGATAGCCATTTTGTTCATCATAGTTCAATGGTCCAATATCTATGGTTTTAGTGATGGTAAGACCCTCCATAGTCCCTGGAGAAAGGGCTGTACGCTGTATTGGTATCGGACGTATCGATATCACGCGTTTTGATATGGGCGCATTGTTATTGGGCGTTTTGATATCGCTTGTATCTTAGACAAATTTTTATTAGTTCATATAAAAGATATTGCTCATATATACGTCCTTCTTTCCAATAAACTCGACCATCAGCAAGTTCCAAATGGCACTATAAAAAGGCATTTTGGGTGCTTTAACTCAAGTGGAAAAGCTGGGGCTACTGGGCAACCAGAACTTTTTAGAGTAACGTTTAATGGCTCATTTGAAAGCTATTGCTCATATCTACGTGATTTTTATCAATTCTACCATCTGTAAGTGTGATATATCAATAAAAATACGGACGTATTTTCATCGCAACCCTGGGGGGGGGACAAAGGCGGACCAAATTTACCCGGATCAAGTAAAAATGTCAGTGGGAATAAAAAAAGCGTATAGTACCATAAATGAAAAGAATTACTCTAAGTGTAAAAAAAGCATGCGCAATTAAAGCCAAAACCGTGAAACTCTGCAACTCCCAAAACAAATTACAGGGCACCGCCCTATAAAAAATCCAGATCACCCATGACCTACCTAGGAATTAAATGACAAACCAGAAAACTAGGAAGGGAGTAGAACAAAAATCTGGCTTCATTAACTAGAACAGTAAA
Organism: Artemia sp. Qi Xiang Cuo; assembly: GCF_049724085.1. Classification (NCBI taxonomy): domain Eukaryota; kingdom Metazoa; phylum Arthropoda; class Branchiopoda; order Anostraca; family Artemiidae; genus Artemia; species Artemia sp. Qi Xiang Cuo. Next base: position 13,647,816 of record NC_142810.1, on the reverse strand, counting down.
GTAATCATGACATGGGTATGACTTGCCAAGTCAATAACCAGCATTGACAATAACCTTGAACCTGGCAGTGGGCCACGCCCTCATTCTTCATCGAGATAACTATTAAAACTCTTTTTCAAATATCAGAAGTAATCAGTCTCGAACTTGAAACATATTTTTTAAGTGATAAACTTCAACCAAGAAAATGAAGGTAAATAAGCTTAATATTCGTATCTCAACCCAATACTATTACTGATATACCTAAAGGCCACTGTGAGGCTTCCCTTGTGGATTCCTCCATCCTCTGGAACAGTGTGAAAATTTATAAAAATATTGAAAACTCAATTGCCTACAGATTGTTTTGGGTGCCCGACTGACTGACCGTATTTCAAACTGTAGGCCGTACAGTTTGTACAGTTGTGGTTCAATCCCACTTTCTAGGCCTATAATGAGAGAAAGGTTGTGATGGCTATGGCACGTCTGCGGATGAAGAATGACAGATTACTAAAAATTATTTTTCTCGGCCAACTTTCTGGGGCTAAACGGAAAGCAGGTCGTCCAAGGTCGGGGTGGGAGGATGTCGTAAAGAAAGATACAAGAAAAATAGGGACTTCCTGGGAGGGTGTAAAGAGGGACGCTTTGAAAAGATTGGGATGGAGGTAGAGCGCGCATAGCTGTGTTTACCACAAGTGGCTGGGTGCTGCGGTGAGTGGTTTTTAGTAGTAGTAGCAGTAGCATAAAAATATCACAAACTCAGAGCATGATTTTTTTATCCCCCCCCCACTTGCCCCTGCAACACTGCACCGTCTATACCTCTGATTAATACTTTATACCATTTATTTGATCTTGAAACTTCATTAAACACGTTAAAAGAATCCGAGATGAGCCAATAAATAATACACCCCTCCCCCTATAGGCTACTGAAAAACCATTTGTACTCTAAGAACTTCAATAATGTCCAATATAACTGCATACTGGTGGGAGATACCCCTCCATCACTGACGGTCAGGAAACTTAATGTCTAAGAGCTGATTTTTTTTAAGTAGCCTTTATAATTCCGGGGACAGGAAAATCCCCCCCCCACCCCCTGAAAACTATTTGGCTTTATTACAAAGAAGAATGTAAAAATATATTTAGCAGTCACCTCAAGACAGTGCTCAAATGGAAGAAACGCACCCTTCTGGCTATAGTTTTGCTGCTGACTGCACAAGCAGCGTAATCAAAGTCTTCATTTCTAAGAATTACAGTCACTATTCTTCAGTCACTCACAGAACTCGCAGAATAATTTAGTGACTTTAAAATTTTACTAAAAACGCACTATTTGATCACCTTCCGAAAACAAAATTTTTTTTTACTCATCTAAGGTTCCTCAATTTAAATTATGACATAAATCTCAAAATGAAATAACATTTTCTGCATCATTTGCATTTTGGCGCAATAGATTTTTGATGTTTTATCTCTGAAAAGCGAAATTCAGCAAAAAGCTTCAACAAACTATTAGGTGAAAGGGTGAGGGTAGCACTATAATTAAGCTGAACTACATTTTTGAATCAAGTATGAGCAATCACGCTCGTAAAATTTCCCCAAGTAATCATTTTCTTACCTTTTGAAAAAATCAAACCCCCAATTTATTTTTAATTATTAAGTAAGAACTAGCCTATAGCTGAAGAAAAAATTATTCTACATGCATTTTATAGGCATTATGACTAGCAGCGTTAAATACTAAAAATTACAGGCAAAACTATCACAGTAATGGTTAGGGGAGTTCGCAGGGGAATGGGAGCTCTAACCCAGGTTCTCTCTAAAATCCTAAATTTTACTTATTTTTTTTTTTTTTTTTATTGCAGGCTTCACGGCTTCATCACAAATGATGATTTGCCGCTAGTCCTGGTAGTTACCCCATTTTCTAACACTGAGGTACTTGTTATACCTTCTCTTGAACGCGTCAAGGGAAGCTTATACGTGCCTGGTAATTAAGATTACCAGATTACCACTAAATTTAGAGCCCTCTAAGATCATTTGCACATTTGAGCACTAATACGAGGCCTTTATTTTGGGTTCCTGTTATGGCTTACAGGGCCCTTTTTTAAAATCGTAGGCAATTTCCAAGGCCGTTTCCAGGAGGGGGGGGGTTACCCGGTTTGAACCCCCCCCCCCCCCAGCCCCGAAATTTTTGACCAAGTCGAAAATTAGTAAAACCTTAGTAAAAATTAGTCGAAAACCGAGTCGAAAATTAGTAAAACCCCCTCCGAACAAAAATCCTGGATCCGCTCTTGGCAATTTCTACTTTTCTACTTGAATGTATTGCACGAAAATATGCCCTGTATTAAGGCATCCTCCTAAACGGGGGTTTGCAAGTTACAAAAAAATGAGATCAATAAAATTGTGACAGGAAGTATTGCAATCTTATTACGGTTTCACCCGGTTCTTATGGAATTTTATCTATTTTACTGCAATTTCCCTACAGATTAACTGATTATGAAATATCGATCTTTGCCGATGTAATATTTGTCAAAGTGAACTGCAAGTAGGTGAAACCGACAGCCGCGTCTTCCCCACTCCCCCGAACGTGTTGACAAGTTGAACCAATGAACAAGTTGAACAAAGTTGAACGTGTTGACAAGTTGAACCAACTATTTGACTTCTAAATATTTAAAAGCTTTTTTTTTCAACTATACATTTACTGTCCAGACACAATCATTACCCAAGGCCGTAACCAGGATTTTTTAAATTCTTTAAAGAATTTAGGCCGTAACCAATTCTTTAAAGAATTGGGTGCGCCAAAATAAAGGGGATAAAACGTTTCCGGAACCTCTCAGTAACGGTATGGATAGGTGAATATGTTGGAATTGCCAAGAAAGCTAAGCGGAGGAGACGGGGTCTAATAGGGTCAGGGTCAGTGGTAAAACCAGGATTTTTTTCGGAGGGGATTTTACTAAAAAAAATTTCGGAGGAGGGGGGGGGCTACACAAAAAACTAAAAAACTGCATACAAAATTTGTTTATATCCATTTTTTACGTTTTTACGAGTCAGAAAACACTTCGGGGGGGATTCAAACCCCCCTAACTCACCCCCCTTTAGGTATGGCCTTGTCATTACCCGCTTGTTAGTTTCAATCATAACACAATCCTTTACATTTGGGCACTGACTCTTCATTTGTTCTAAGTTGGTTCTTTTATTGTTGTATTAGCTTTTGAGGGCAGCCCCAAAAGCTAATTTCACCTAATACTATGTCAGGCACGTGAGTAGTAATTTGTCCGGAGGATAAAATACAGCCATTTATTTGATAATTTCAATAGGAAGTGCTGAAAAATTAAGAACATTTTGGGATTTCTCGGGGTTCCTGCCGGTAACCCCTTCCCCTAAGTTAGTTCTTTTATTCTGTCAAATTACACTTGGGGGCATATTTAACCAGGTTATAAGTGAAAGGTCTATAGAATAGAATAGAATTTATTTGCGCTAAAAACCCATAGGCTATGGCAAAGAATGCTTATAGTGAAGAATGCTTAAAATCGCTCAGCCACTTTTTATGGAAAATAGGATACCAATAGGTCAATTTTTAAGAATGACAGGTTGTTAAAAATCAGGCTCTTTTGCAACCAAGCTGGGGCTAAACGAAAAGAGGGCCGTACTTAAAGAAAGTGGGAACAGACCACAAGAGAAGATTTAAACGAAGTAGAAACTTCATTGAAGGGAGCAAAGATTGAATCCCTGAACAGGGTGGGGGAAAGGAGTTTGTCTGGCCATGTTGGCCTAAGGTGTCTTGCTGGTACAATGCGCTACTAGTAGAGTTCAATTACTTGATAAAAGAGTATGAGTAACCTGTAATAGAGGTAACTACCACTAATATCAACAAATTAATTACTTACGTCATCTAGCGTTTGGCGTTTCTTGACATTTTTCAAACTTCGTAGTTGCGTTTTTCTCAGAAGCTGAAGACTCTCAAATTAAGAGCAGACGCTTACTAATCAGAGTTGCCACCCGATAACAAAAAAATTAATAGATTTTAGTGATTTACTGTTGAGTTTAGTGATTTTCATCAATAATCTAGTCATTTATGTGCAAATTTACTTATTTTTTAGTTTTGGAAATAAAAAATCGCTAAAAATAATGATAAGTCACCAGGGGTGGCAACACTCTTACTACTTCTTACTACTACTCTACTTTTACCAGTTGCACTAGTAACCCCCCCCCCCCCCAAAAAAAAAAACGCCAAACGCTATATCCCTCTTCGTTAGGGATTCTTTTCCTTGCCAGCTGCCACTCTTGTAAGTTATCCATACTATTTACAGTAGATCATAGGCTAGAGGGATTAAGGGGGCTGGCTTATGTTTACGAATGAGGAATAAAAGGTTACCAGAGGGCTTGCTGCTGCAATGAATTGTTAGGGGTAGTAAGACTGTGTCATAGGCTAGAAAAATTTCGGAATCATGCGTTGTTTATCCGCCTTTACTGTAGACTAAATCCTAATGGTTGATTTAGAGAGGGGTCTATGGACTAACAGCTTCTACAAAAATATTTAAATTTTACTATTTACTCAATAGTTTCTAATTATTTTCTATATTTTTGCCTATCCTTGGTACCTTTTTCGAAAAGGCCCCCACACTCTGATAAAAGCCCTGGCTTCTTCGTGCAGAAGGTTATATAATTTATATATTTCTTATTTTACTAAGTAACCAAATAAAAAGAAAATCACAGAACGGGCTATGCATTAAATTTTTCTGTCACACTAGACTAGCTTGAATTATTTCTGAAAATAATTTGTGTTATCCCTTTTTAAATTACATAGCTCTCATAGGATATCTCTAATCCGTCATAAATTGAAAATAAAATCCTCGTGAAGGAAGTAGACGCTGAAACTTTCAACTAGAAAATTCACTGAAATAATGAAACCCAAGGAATGTCATATTAAATATATAACTGTCAAGGATACCAAAATATCAACAATATACTAAGCAAAAACTTGTCTAAGGATTCGTTTTCAGATGATCTGGAAAAGTAGCTTTAAAAAGAAACACTTCCATAAAAAAATATTCCATAATTTTTTTTAGTAAGGCATGGAAGGGGAGAGGGTAGACATTAAAAGCTATTTCCCGAATTTGAGTAGCAAACCGAGAACTTTATTTCTCAGAATGACTTTTGTATGTTTACTCACTTTGTTTATTATATCATGAATAATATTTTTTTATACGTTTTATTTATATATATATATATTTTATATATTTTTATATATATTATATATATATATATATATATATATATATATATATATATATATATATATATATATATATATATATATATATATATATATATATATATATATATATATATATATATATATATATATATATATATTATTTTTTTATATTTTTTTTTACATTTTTTTATAATATTTTTTTAATTATTATTTCATGAATTTGGAGGAAAATCATTACAAGCCTCATGGTGGACCGATTTATTCATATATTTTAATTCTCAGTTCACTCTTTTTCAGGCTTTCATTCTTGCTGCTTTTATTGCTGTTGCGGCTGCTGCTCCACAATATCCAAAGCCAGCATATTCAGGGTATAAGCCAGAGTACAAGCCATCATATAAAGCAGAAGTAAGTATTGTGAATTTTCAAGATTAATTCGATTCTAATTTTCCGAACTGCTTACTGTTTTGATTGAAACTTTTGCTGCAATTTGAAAATCTTGAAATTTGAAAAATTCGAAATATGATGAAACTGAAAATTATTTTAAAAATTTGGAACTTCAAATGAAATTCTAAAATCTGAATGAAAAATACAAATTTCAAGTTCAATTGAAAATTTAAACAGAAAACTATGAATTTGAATTTTGTAAAATTTAGAAATTTATTTGTAAATATTTTAAAAGTTATGGAAATCTGATTGTGAGGTGACGTAACTTTATGCATTGCTAACTCATTTTGTTTATATCAACATCCTAGCCACAAGGATTCGACAACTGTGGAAACTGCCAGGGGGATGGATAGAGAATATGATCCTCAATTTTTTCAAAATCAGGAATGTACCCCAAAGTTACAAAATATTCCTCAAATCTAATTTTCTGCACTGTTCTGATGATATTTTTCTGTTTGATTTAATTCAAAATTTGAAAAATTTGAATCGAAAATTTTGTTACAAAATATTTGAAATCTTGGTATTTTAGTCAAACAAAGCACTAAAATTCTTGGCCCTATGCGAGAGGGGGGGGATACCCAGCTTGAACCATCCACCCCCTTTATTTTTTTCCAATTCGTGAAACAAATAAAAATACATGAAAACAAACATTTGACCACAGATACCTCAATAATTACTTGTTTGTTTTGTATCCCTCCCCGAAAAAAATTCCGGATACAGCCCTGCCAAGAGTTGATGTTTAATTGATGGCTGCTCCATACACGGGTAAGTCTACAAAAGTATTAAGTCAAATAAAATAATGGGATCACTTATGTAGTAGGTCTTTTAAGGTCTATCAGGTCTCCCTTTAAAAAAGGCAATACACCAATTAGCACGTACCACGCGTGGTAGATAAGCACCTTACGTAGTGGGAGGAGGAATGGCATGGCAGAAGCTTAGCCTACTTGTACGTGGTATGGAGTGTGCTAGACGCGTGTGACAGTTGGTACTTATAGATGTCCACAAAGTGCCGGAGATTGCGCAGATTCTTCAAGAAATTCTTTGAAAGCTTAATTAAGACGAAATTCTTCAATTTTAATTATCATTAATTAAGCTCTTCATCATTAAACTTCACTAGGACCCCATATCCTCCCTAAGATATGTCAGAGAAGGGGGGGGGGTGAAAGCCCTCTTATTTACTATTGATTTACTTTTGGTATTAACCAAAAAGTAAGCTTTAGCAGGCTTCTATTTGTAAGATTTTTCACTAATAGCTTTTTCCATTAAGGTTTATGTTCAGTGCAAGGCCGTATCCACGGGAGAGGGTTATTGGGTTTGAACTCTTCCCCCGAGAATTTTTTCCAGCACGTAAAAAATTAACAAAATACATATAAACAAATATTTTATCCGTTTTGTAATTTTTTTTGTACCCCCCCCCCCCAAAAAAAAACATTCCTCGACGTGCCCTTGTAAACACAAAAAACAACGATTTTTCTTTATGACGGTAAAACTTATTCAAAACTCAAATTAATATTTTAAGTGGATTTTGAAAACAGATTTTATAAGCTTTTTGTAGGAAGACTTTCACGCTTCATCAGAACTGGGATCTCCATTCCCTATTTTGTCTTTGAATCGTTGGCCTATAATGCGTTTAGGTGATAAGTATCATGGGGTAATGGAGTGTCACGCTAACCTGGACTGAAAAAAGAACATACTTAACGAAAAGTAATTACTCGGTATAGAAAATTACGTACGAAGCGTAATAGACGCATGGGCCTTAAGATCCAGGTCTCACAACCGCGTTCTTCCTCTCAGACTAACATCTTATTTTTTTGCAGTATGCTCCATCTCCCTACAACTTTGCATGGGCAGTAAAGGATGACTACACTTACAATGACTACAAACACGAAGAAAGCTCCGACGGAAACGGATACGTCAAGGGCAGCTACCAGACTCTTCTCCCGGATGGCCGTGTCCAGACTGTAAGCTATACCGCTGATGATTACACTGGGTATGTTGCTGATGTTCAGTATTCTGGTGAACCAAAATATGATTACAAGCCAGCATATAAACCCGCTTATCCTGAACCAGCATACAAGCCATCCTACACAGCACCAACGTACAAAGCCCCAGCATACCCAGCACCTGCATACCCAAAGCCTTCTTACAGAGCACCAGCCTACCCATCCCCTAAGTACTAGAGAAAAAGTATCCTTATTAAAATATTTTTATATTTAGAAATAAAATCTACAAGTGATAACTTGTCAATATTTACTTTATTTTGAAGTTAGAAAAAAAAGAAGCAAGATAAAAGTTCTGAAATTACTTTGAGGTGTAAGACAGTTTCGAAAAGCCTATTCCCAAATTATATTTTTCAAGAAAAAATATCACTAGCCCGGCTGAAAAACAACAAACAAACAAAAACGAAACAAAACACACAAGAACCTTTCGAAGGGGAAAGAAAACTGTCCATAAAAGTGATCAACTTTTGATCACTTTTGACTCCAGCAGTTTCATGACTGTCTAAAAAAATAGACTAGATAATTTTTATTTACTTTTTATTTACTTTTTATTTACTTTGATATCAATCATAATTCTAGATTCAAGGTTCTAATTATTTATACTGTCAACAATTAATAAATAATTATAAAAATATCACAACTGTTTACAATTTTGCAATTACACTACTTTTACAATACAGTTACGTAATTGTAATAGCCTACTAATAATTTACCCCTTTATTACTCTGGCAAGGCAACGCAAAAAAGTTCCAATTTTCATGCAAGAACCCTCCGCCCTCCCACCGTAAAAAAAGAAAAATTCGATAAAATTATTTTAAAAAAGGAGAAAATTCTATTCTAATTTTCTGAAGAAAAATCTCCGAGCCCTTTAGAACCTCTATCCCCGGAGAACAACAAATGAAAATAAGTTACATAAGTTGGTGTCAGTTATTTGTCAGCTAATTGACCGTAAAACTAGAAATACCCAATAAGTGCATTATTTGTCATTATTTATACCATTATTTCTCTACAGGATGGGCAGGAGCAAGCTGCTTAATAATAATTTTAGTGGATTTATATAATCTAAAAGATATAAAATTTAATATTTATACTTCTTTGTTTCAATTATTTTGATTACTTTCCTAAAATTCACTGTATCGTCAACTAATGTGACACCCAGAAGCTGAAGTGTAAGAACTATATTTAAAGCCTGAGTACTTTTTTGAGCTACCTATAACCAGGGGCTTACTGTTCAGCTGTGGGAATTCAAATGGCATTTTTTTATAGCTATTCATCAAATTGAAATATACCCCCTACTTTACAAAACACACACGTAGAGCCGTTTTCTTCGATCAACCTCCATATACCTGATTTGGGTTTTAAAACCTTTAGATACTATATTTCCAACGTCTTATATCTCCTTGTTTGAATGCGGAAAGAGTTAAAATGTTATACTTTTATATTAGAATTATTTCAATCTTAATTTGAAGACCGGTTAAACCCGTTCAATATAAAGAACTGTTCGTTAATGACGATTTTAAAACCCAAAATGGATTTTAAAGCTTTCAGAATCTTATTAATTTGCATTGTTTAACGTACAACCCTTTGAATGTCTGCAGCCAATCTGTTGAACTTCTTTAAAGAAATTCAGTAAATAGCTTCTAGCTCACATTCTAGTTTATAAGAGATTGGCCGGGAACAATTTATCTTGAAGACTAGACAGACGCCTTCAATGCACAAGAATAATTTCGTTAATAACAACTAAATACCGTAAAACGATTTTATACAATTTGTTCTGCAATACCACAAGAAAAGTTCAATAAATAGCCTCTAGTTCAAATTCTGGTAAATTAGGAATTTGCAGAAAACAATATATACGGTAATAAACTTGTTCTGGAAAGTACTCGGTTTAGGTCAAGTTTTTGCTTAATTTTCATTAAAGATACGATAATTTTTCTAGATATTTTCAAAATTGAGCTTAATGTTGGATATGGAAAACTGAAAGTTTAATCGTTGAGTAGCTCTGAAATAGGAGCATTTGTTCGCGAATAGGTAGGGTGGTGTAAAAGTCTTTATTTTATATTTTTATACAATGGCACGAAAAAAGGTTTTTTTAAGCCTGGGGGAGGGGCATCATTTTTGAAAACACCAAAAATGTTTCACTGGCCATGCAGCTGTGATTTGGGAAAAGGATAAAGAAAACTCTTAATTATTATTATATTTTTGGTAAATGATACTTATGACTTAAATTATATACGATACAAAAGACGTTCCGTTCATTCGCTCAGATGAAAGAGGTTGACCGGGGCAAGAGATTGCTTCGATAAACTTAATGTGTGGATTGACCGCGGGCAAATTTTGGCCAAACCACCTGGTCAATCAATGATGCGAAATAATCGATCATTCGTAGATTGCGCTTAGATATGTTTTTTTCTGTGTGTGCATATTTTATGATTTAATGCCATATCCAAACTTTGTCTTGTATTTTACTATCAAACAGTTCGTGGGAACGAACTGTAAGTAAGGAGCGACCCGGCTCAATAGTAACCGAAACTCTAAAAAACGGAATTTTGATATCAATAGATACATAAGAAGAATCAGATTTCAATTCTGATTTCAAATATATAATTTTTATTAAGTTAATTCTTACCTATCAAAAGTTACGCGCCTGAGAAAATTTGCCTGATTTTCGAAAAAAGGGGGAAAGACCCCCTAAAAATAATAACACCTAAATGAAAATCACACCATCAGAAACATCGTAAAAGAGAACCCTAATCTTGAGGTTTAAGGCTCCTCTCTGCAAAAATGTGAAATTTTCCATTTCTTGTCAAAAGAAAGGTCAGGGAAGCGTGTTTATTTGTTGTTCTTTTTGTTTTTTTTCCCAAGGGTGATCGTAACGACCCAGTGGTCCTAGAATATCGTGGGAGGGCTCATTCGAACGGAAATTAAAAGTTATAGATCCATTTTTAAGTGACCAAAAAAAATGGAGAGCACCTAGGCCCCCTACCACACTCATTTTTTTCCCAATGTCACCCGATCAAAATTTTAAGATAGCCATTCAGCATGGTCGAAAATATTCTAACTATGTCTTTTAGGGTGACTTAATCCCTCGAAGCCCCCAGGGGGAGGGCTGAAAATTATGAACTTTACCCAATGTTAACATATAGTATTGGTTATTGGGACCCGGCTCAATGGTAACCGAAACTCTAGAAAACGGTATTTTGATACAAATACATACATCAAAAGAATAGGATTTTAAGTCTGATTTCAAATATATAAGTTTCAGCAAGTTTAATCATACCCATCAAAAGTTACGCGCCTGAGAAAATTTGGCCGATTTTCGAGAAAAGGGAGAAAGACCCTTTAAAAGTAATAGAACCTTAATGAAAATCACACCATCATATTCCGCGTATCAGAGAACCGTACTGTAGAGGTTTCAAGCTCCTATCTACAAAAATGTGGAATTTTGCATTTTTTGCCAGAAGAAAGATCACGGGTGCGTGTTTATTTGTTTTTTTTTCTCAGGGGTGATCGTATCGATCCAGTAGTCCTAGAATACCGTAGGAGGGCTCATTGGAATGGAACTTAAAAGTTCTAGTGCCCTTTTTAAGTGACAAAAAAAAATGGAGGGCAACTAGGCCCCCTCCCACGCTCATTTTTTTCCCAAAGTCACCTGATCAAAATTTTGAGATAGCCATTTTGTTCAGCATGTTCGAAAATATTATAAGTAGCCTATGTCTTTTAGGATGACTTAATCCCCCGAAGTTCCCGGGAGGAGGGGTGAAAGTTATGAACTTTACCCAATGTTAACATATAGCCTAGTATTGGTTATTGGGAAGAATACAGTACAGACGTTTTCAGGGGAGATTTTTCCTGGTAGTGGAGGGGGGTTTGGGGTTATTTGGGAGGATCTTTCCATCAAGGAAAATTTCATGGGGGAAGAGACATTGCTATGAAGGGGACGCCGGACTTCCCAGCATTATTTAAAAAAAGATCAGAAATTAAATATAAAAAAAATAAGCTTTTCAACTGCAACAGCAGCAACATCAAAACTTTAAACGAACAGAAAATATTACATATATGATTGGGTTCACTCCCTAGTCAATACCTCACTCTTTAAGCCAGAGATTTTTTAGTACTTTCATAAGAACTGTTTATTCTAATTAACGGCCTTTGTGATTAAGCGTTCATTTTTAAAGAATTGGAACAAAATTCGAGCTTTGGCGTAAAAAGCGAGGTATTGACTAGGGGGTGAACCCGCTAATATACGTATTAAAAATATATTAATATAGAAGTTCGTTACGTAAGTTAATTCGTAAGTTACGTATATTTATTACTAATCAAAACGTTCGTAAATAAAATGAAACAAGGTTCGAGAAAGTCATTTAACCAAATAAAAGTAAATTAATATGAAAATTTTGTTTTAATTATTCATGTAATGTGAGCCAAGATCAAAACCTGCATTTATTCAAAAACGTTCAAAAATTAAATAAAAAAAACAAGTTTTTTTAACTGAAAGTAAGGAGCGACATTAAAACTTAAAACGAACAGAAATTACTTCGTATATGAAAGGAACGGTCCCCTCCTCAATGCCTTGCTCTTTACGCTAAAGTTTTTTATTGTTTAAAAAAAATAGAGTTGTGAGAAAGTCAAACTTTAGCGCAAAGAGCAAGACGTTGAGGAGGGGACAGCCCCTTTCATATACGGAATAATTTCTGTTCGTTTTAAGTTTTAATGTCGCTCCTTACTTTCAGTTAAAAAAACTAGTTTTTTTTTATTTAATCAAATTAGGAACGCCCCCAGTTGAAGGACGATTTTTTAGCTAGAAAATAACCCGCTAGATGTTGTAAGCCTAATTAATAATTCTATTGGGCATGATAGTGATTTAACCACAATGTACCCCTCAGTAACGAATAAACATGTTTCTAACGTAAGGGAGGCTGTCAAACGGGACGGATATTATTCGGTGATCCAGTTGAATATTCAGGGTCTTTGTTCTTCAATTGACCATCTAAAATAGATTGTTTCTGATGGGCTACCTGATGTTGTTGGTTCAGAGTTCGGAGTTTATTCACCAATACATACAGATTGGAAATATAATAATCTTATTCCCCCTCAAAAGGCTATATGGCCAGCGATAAAAGGGGGATAAAAAAAATACGATATAAGCAACAACCAAAAAAGCGAACAACAGCCAAATAACACATAACATTAAAAAGAAAACATACTTGAGGCCAGGGAGTCAAAGCGAAGGGAAGACAACCATACACCATGAAAAAAACACTCAGGGGACATCAACTCTTCAGAAGAAAAGGAAAAAAATAAAATAAAAACAAACTGCTATTTTGTTTGATTCTTAACAAGATTGGTCCCTAAGAGTCCTTCTAAAAGTCCCAAACTAGGGGCATCTCTGTACTGAAGAAGGTAGGGATATCCAGACCTGTTAACAAGCAATAAGGGGATTGAAATCTGATCGCATAGTAGGGGTAGGAGGAATGCAGATATTAAATGAAGAACGAAGGCTATATGAAGCTGAATCAGAAATAAACACAGGAGTTTTTGAAAAGATTTTGGAAAATTGCCAGGAAGCTGATAAAAGACAAAAAAAGCACAAGAAAGAATGTAAATAGACTGTAGATTTAACAGTGGTGTTGGTGAGGAACGGTTGGTGTCCATAACCAGACGTCGTGCTTTATTATGAATGACAGAAAGTGACCTCAGTAAGGAAGGAAAAGTAGACATCCATACAATGGGGCAATACAAAACATATGACTGTACAAGGCAGAAAAAAGAAGCTTCAGAATACATCCAGGAAATGCATATCCAAGTTTTCGAATGATACCCAAACTCCGTGAGACCTTAACCTAATCATGGCTATATGGTTTCTAAATGAAAAGTTCTCATCAAGAAGGATACAAAGAAACTGGATCACCCGATTGGTAAGTCACATTTTCTCGTTTTTCTCGAATTGGTAGAGCATTCCCTTAGCTTGCACAACTTCAGGTGTCACAGGACCCCCTGTGTACACCAGAGAATCGGGTGGTCCAGTTTCTTTGTATCCTGCTTGATGAGTATTATTTAAAAAAAACGATCAGAAATTAAATTAAAAAAAAATGTTTTTCAACTGAAAGTAAGGAGCAACATAATTAAGGACATAAGTAAGGAGATAACTTAAAACGGACAGAAATTATTACGTAGATGATTGGGTCTTCCCCCTAGTCAATACCTCACTCTTTAAGCAAAAGATTTTATTTAAATCAGGAGCCCGCTTTATAGCAATGTCCCTTCCTCCATGAAAACTTCCTCCATGGAAAGATCGTCCCACATATCCCCCGACCCATCCCCCACTATCAGAAAGAATACCCTCTGGAAACGTCTGTATACTTCCCAATAACCTATATGTAATATAGGTAACCAGTAAATGTATGTAAACATCGGGTAAAGTTCATAGCTTTCAGCCCTTCTCCCGGGGACTTTAGGGGATTAAGTCATCCTAAAAGACATAGCCATTATATTTTCGACCATTTTGAAAAAAATGGCTATATCAAAATTTTGATTGGCTGACTTTGGAAAAAAATGAGCAAGGGAGGGGGCCTAGTTGCCCTCCATTTTTTTGTCACTTAAAAAGGGCACTAGAACTTTTAATTTCCATTCAAATGAGCCCTCCTACGATATTCTAGGACCATTGGGTTGATACGATTACCCCTGGGGAAAAAAAAATTAACACGCATCCGTGATCTTTTTTCTGGCAAAAAATACAAAATTCCACATTTTTGCAGATAGGAGCTTGAAACTTCTACAGTAGGGTTCTGATACGCTCAATCTGATGGTGTGATTTTCATTAAGGTTCTATAACTTTTAGGGGATGTTTCCGCGTTTTTTGGAAAATCAGGCAAATTTTCTCAGGCACGTAACTTTTGATGGGTAGGACTAAACTTGATGAAACTTATATATTTGAAATCAGTATTAAAATATGGCTCTTTTGTTGCATCTATTGGTATCAAAATTCCGTTTTTAGAATTTCGGTTACTATTGAGCCGGGTCGCTCCTTACTTACAGTTCGTTACCACGGACTTTTGGTTATGGAAAAACGTGACCTAAACCAAGCACTTTCCAGAACAAGTTTATTATCGTAAAATTTTTTCCAGCAAATTCCACATTTACCAGAATTTGAACTAGAAGCTATTTATTAAACTTTTTTTGTGATATTGTAGCACGAATTGTATAAAATTGTTTTAGGGTTTTTAGTTGTTATTAACGAAATCATTCTTGTGAAATGAAGGCGTTTGTCTAGTCTTCAAGATAAATTGTTCCAGGTCAATCTCATAATAGCCAGAATTTGAACTAGAAGCTATTTACTGAATTTCTTTAAAGAAGTTCACCAGCTTGTTTGCAGACATTCAAAGGGTTGTACGATAAACAATGCAAATTTATAAGATTCTGAAAGCTTTAAAATTTATTTTGGGTTTTACAATCGTCATTAACGAACAGTTCGTTATATTGAACTGGTTTAACCGTCTTCAAATTAAGATTGACGTAATTCTAACATAAAAGTATAACATTTTAACTCATTCTACATTCAAACAAGGAGATATAAGACGTTTGGGAGTATAGTATCTATCGGTCTTAAAACACAAATCAGGTATATGGAAGTTAATCGAAGAAAACGGCTCTAGGCGTGTGTTTTGTAAAGATGGGTGTATATTTCAATTTGATGAATAGCTATGAAAAACTTCATTTAAGTTCCCACAGCTGAACAGTAAGCTTCGGTTATAGGTAGCTCAAAAAAGTACTCAGGCTTTAAATATAGTTCTTACACTTCAGCAAAAGGGTGTCGCAATAGTTGAAGATACAGTGAATTTTACGAAAGTAATCAAAATAATTGAAACAAAGAAGTATAACTATTAAATTTAATATCTTTTAGATTATATAAATCCATTAAAATTATTATTAAGAAGCTTGCCCCTGCCCATCCTGTAGATAAATAATGGTATAAATAATGACAAATAATGCACTTATTGTGCATTTCCAGTTTCAAGGTCAATTAGCTGACGAATAACTAAAACGAACTTAGGTAACTTGTTTTCATTTATCGTTCTCCGGGGATAGAGGTTCTAAAGGACTCAGAGGTTTTTACTTCAGAAAATTAGAATAAAATTTTCTCTTTTTTAATATAATTTATCAAATTTTTTATTTTTTGGCGGGAGGGGGGGGGGGTTCTAGCATTAAAATTTGGATTTTTTTTTGCGTTGTCCTGCCAGAGTAAAAAAAGGATAAATTATTAGTATTACAATTACGTAACTGTATTGTAAAAGTAGTATAATAGCAAAATTGTAAATAGATGCGACGTTTTTATAATTATTTATCAATAGTTAACTGTATAAATAATTAGAACCTTCAATTTAGAATTATAGTTAATAATAATAATAGTAAATAAAAATTATTTAGTCTATTTTTTCTAGACAGTCATGAAACTGCTTGAGTCAAACCAATAGATTATCATCAGAAAGGTTGTGATTTTTTAAGTCGAAATTGCTTTGCTTATGACATCCAGGAAGTTGATAACTTTTTTGGACAGTTTTCTTGCCGTTTCGACAGGTTATTGTGTGTTTTTTTTTTTTTTTTTCTTCTTCTTTCAGCAGGGCTAGTGATATTTTTTCTTGAAAAATATAATTTTAGAATAGGCTTTTCGAAACTGTTTTACACCTCAAAGTAAATGCAGAACTTTTATCTTGTTTCTTTTTTTCTAACGTCAAAATAAAGTAAATATTTACAGATTATCACTTGTAGATTTTATTTCTAAATATAAAAATATTTTTAGCAAAATATTTTTTCTCTAGTACTTAGGGGCTGGGTAGGCTGGTGGTCTGTAAGAAGGCTTTGGGTATTCAGGTGCTGGGTATGCTGGGGCTTTGTAAGTTGGTGCTGCGTAGGATGGCTTGTATGCTGGTTCAGGGTAAGCGAGTTTCTATGCTGGCTTTTAATCATATTTTGGTTCAACAGAATACTGAACATCAGCAACACACCCAGTGTAATCATCAGCGGTGTAGCTTACAGTCTGGACACGGCCAATTAAAATATTCATTTGAGTTTTGAATACGTTTCACTGTCATAAAAAAATCCTAATTGTTTTTGTTTACAAGGGCATATCGAGGATTTTCTTATGTTGTGGGGGGGGGGGTTAAAGAATAAATTACAGACAGATATATATTTTTATCCCTCTCTGACCTCGTTTAGGTTTATAAGGGAGTAACAAGTGATGAAATTTTCCAATTCTGAGTTCAGCTTCAGTCTCCCTGGACAAAAAAAGTCTACGAAAGTGAAGTAAAAACAGAAAATTCTTTGTTAAATATATTGCTCAACAACTCTGTAATCTAAGAAACGTTACTCTGCTTTTATTTTTTGTAACGTTGTATTTGTCGACAATTTTAACTCAGAATTTTAATAAAAAGCAGAATTTAATAATAAAAATTCAAAGTTAAGGATAAATTATTAGTTTTAAAACTAAATGAAAGTAAATAGAAATGTTTTCTATGATAATTCTGCTGATTTAGTTTGTAAACGGCAAATATTAACAATAACAATGCACAAAAAAACCTTTGAAATTTATTCCTTGGTTTGACAATGATTTGAAATACTTTTCTTCTTTTTAAGTCCTTCCAAAAGCCTTCTAATGTTTTAAAGACCTTAGAGTTTAATCATGAAGTTTAATGATAAAAAGCTTAATTAATGTTAATTAAAATTGAAGAATTTAGTCCTTATTGAGCTTTCAAAGAATTTCTTGAAGAATTTGCGCAATCTCCGGCACTTTATGAACATCTACAAGTGCTAACTGTCACACCGCGCGTGGCCGACTCCAAACCAAGTACAAGCAAGCTTCTACCACCCCATTCCTCCACCCAATATAAGGTGCCCATCTACCACGCGTGGTATGTGCTATTAGATGTATTGACATTTTTTAAAAGGGAGACCTGATAGACCTTAAAAGACCTACTACATAAGTGATCCCATTATTTTATTTGACTTAATACTGTTGTACACTTACCCGTGTATGCATCAGCCACCAAACAAAGAGCAACTCATGGCAGGCCCGTATCCGGAATTTGTTTCGGGAAGGGATACAAAAGAAACAAGTAGCTATTGAGGTATCTGTGGTCAAATGTTTGTTTTCATGTTTTTTATTATTTTTTTCACGAATTGGAAAAATTTTTTAGAGAGGATGGATAGTTCAAGCTGGGCCCCCCCCCCTTACATAGGGCTAAGAATTTATTTCTGGGGATTGAGAAAAGTTAAGTTCATTTAAGCTCTGTTAGCGCGGGCACTAAGGGATCTTAAATGAACCTAAGTTTTTGCATGTCTCTCTTTCACTATACCCGTGTGTCTTAGCGGGTGTGCTGCCATCTATGACTATAGGTAAAAAGATGGCAGCAGTTGAGGTAGTCTTGCCGTCTATAAAATGTTTTTTAATCTCTTGGATCCATGTATCTTATGTTCAATACTACTACTGCTACTGCTAACAACTCACCGCAGCACCAAGCTGCCTGAGGCCAATACAGCTACGCACGCTCCTCCTCCATCCAAATCTATTCAAAGCCTCCCTATTTACACCCACCCACGAAGTTCCCATTTCCTTTAAATCTTTCTTTAAGACATCCTCCTACCCCAGAAGAGGACGACCTTCTTTCCGTTTAGCCCTAGGCGGTTGGCTGAAAAGGACAATCTTTGGCAATCTGTCATCCTTCATCCACACAACATGCCCTAGCCACCTCAACCTTTCTTTCATTATAGCCCTAGAGAGCAGTATTGAACCGCATTTTTCCTACAGCCTATTGTTTGAAATATGGTCAGTCAGCCAGGTATCCAGAACAATCTTTAAGCAATTTCTCTAGAAAACATCTAGCAAATCTTCATCCGCTTTTCTGAGAGCCCATGCTTCAGAGCCATATTTGACCACTGTCATTACTGTAGCTTCTAATATTCTAATCTTGTTTAGCAGACTTATTTTCCTATTCTTCCAAAATTTTTTGTAAGTGTGAAAAAACACCCTGAGCCTTGGCTATTCTACTTTTAACATCTTCACTGCTCCCACCATCTCCTCTAACAATACTACCATGGTAAGTGAAGCTGCCCACCTGATCAATCTTGTCATTACCCAACGTCACCTTTTCATCTTCACCAACTCCTACCCTTGGTGACTTAGCCTTTTTAACATTAATTTTCAAACCTATTCTAGCACCCTGAACTTACTAAACCTCTAAAAGTTCATTCATTTTTCTCACAGTTTTAGCTAGGATGCTTAAATCATCAGCATAATCTTAAGTCCAGGAGACTTTTTCCTTCCCATTTGATTCCGAGGTCTCACATTGCCTTTCCTGTGCTCCTTAAGACAAAGTCCATCAAAACAATCCATATAAAGGGGGGTAGAACACAACCCTGCTTAACTCCTGATTTAATACAAAAACAGCTGCTAACCTCATTTCCTACCTTAACTGCAGTAGTGTTATTCTCGTACATAGCACTAATCACTTTAATTTATTTGTCTGGTATACCATACAAAAATAAAACCTTTAATAAAGCTCTTCTATCAACAGAATCAGAAATTTTAACAGCAGTGTTAAAATTTTGAAACTGCTACATTTATATGTAGATTAACTTAGATAATAGTGAGATTAATAGTGCAACTGGGTCGTGCACAGGGTTGCCAACTGGACATATTTTATGTTTAAAGAACATATTTCTATGTGCCTGGACATAATAACATAATAGGGCAAAAAATGGACACATTTTGACATTTGGGACATAAAGTGGACACATTTTCCAAAATTATTACGTAAAACAAATTACTTTCATAAAAAAATGTCATTCATCACCAAATGAGTGCTAAGACTTATATCTACTTATTTTTGAAGCTCTGTATTTATTTTCCAGGGTTGCTTGCTCTTCCCTGAAGCAAACTTTCTGAAAATGCCTTCAAAACTCTTTCACCTATAAATGGTATTATTGCCCTGATTTTTACTCGGCACGGTCAAGATAAAGGACAAGCTATCGCCTTTTTCATATAAACTTACTTCCGGCTTCCGAACGTCACACAAAAATCTCAATGAAAAGTTAACAAAATGAAACCTTTCGATTGTTGATGGTCTGAAATCAAAACTAAAGCCAAGTTGTCAAACACCCGGGGTAAATTCCTTCAGTTTGAAAATTTTCATCACGAGAAAGGAGCTGAGAGAAACTTAAGTAAGTAAAAATTTAATGTTAGGTGATATAGCTCAATTATATATA